>NW_027500480.1:0-91061 GCF_021521415.1 Bidens hawaiensis
AGGATAAAGCTCAAAACGAATGTGATATCATGCAGACTGTTTTTACCCCAACCAAGTTGGTTTTTTTTTATAACTACCCGTTTAAATTATAATTTTGGCAGTTTAAGAAAATGGTCATTTTTGTTTGGGTCAAATGGACTTTAATACAAATCAATATGGCCATGACAGGTATATCTCAAGATAGGTAATGGGTCAAAACGGTTCGGGTCAGGGTAGACTACAAGTTTCTTTTTATAAAAAATGATATAGGTCACAATAGGTTGTTTCAAACATAAAGGTGAATTTAAAAATTGGCTTAAAGAGTTGAAGCAGATTCATCAAAAAGTTCAATCTTTTTTACTAGTTTCAAGAAAAATGGTTCTTTTTCCCTTCGGATCTTGAAATATCTTTAATGGAGTTTGAGACTTGTTCTGTCCGTGAATGTATGTCTAATTCATCAAGTGTTTCAGTTCCTTCATCTTCATTGTGATCCAATCATCTTGTTGACTCATGTCAATGCCATCATCAAGTTTATCTATACTACATCGTTAGAGGTATATCATTAATGGAGACAATAATAACTAAGCACAATAATTTCTAAGCAATGCGAAAGAGGACATAGTTAATTTGTGTTAATTTGTACAAACACCATAACCCAATTTTTAGGATCGGTTCGACCCATTCCATTTTGTTACCAAGAGTCGGTTGGTTTAGGCCCACTACCCTACACACTCGACCCACACATTTTACCCCCTCTATGTAAGACACTTACCAAGAACTGGATTCCCATTACATCTAGAATGGGAGTTTCTAAGCCACTTTTCATGTACTTGAAAGTTAGAAAGGTATAGAGGTAGGGTAGTAAAGCTATAACATCCAATAAAGGCTCGACGCGTGTCCGCTTAGGTGAAGGAGGAATATAACGATAGTGACAACTCCACCAATCCCCTTCCCCCACCTTCGGCTATAAATACGAAGTTCATCTAAGGTAGGCATTCACTCCCACATGCCTTATGCAATTACTTATATTCGTATCAATTATTCCGATCAATACAGTTACTTATTCTCATGCCGGAGGGTGATTACGGGAAGACCCCCCACCATGTCCTTCCCGTGACGAGACTCACGGTGTTCTGTTTTGTTGTCAGTTATCTTGGATTTGGTTTCATCATTACTCAGTAGACTCGCATTTGGGGCAAAAATAGGTTCGGACTATCTAGTTCGGACTTGTGTTTCTTCACAGAGTGAATGATCGAACACAAAAATTTAAACGAACATGATTTTGTAGTTTGTGTTTATTCGTTAAGAAAATGAACATGCATAATTTTGTACATAAGTTTAAGTATTTACTAATGGATAATTGCACTATATAAAAACAATAAGAACTCCGGTTTGCTAAAACAAAAATAAAATTTGTATTTTGTGCTACCTGCAGTTTGATTTGTGGGAAGGAAGTCAAACTGTTAAAAATATATTTTTGTTCAATTTGCAATAACCTTTAAGGTTTGTCAAAAGTATATTTATGTTCAATTTGCAACAACATTTAAAGCTTGTGACCCGAAAATGCCTAATCCCAGAATACCTTGATAAGTAAATGACACGAAACCTAAATCTGAAGCTGTCCCATTAATATTGTGTTTACTTTGTCAAAATGAGATGAAGTTGACCCTGATTTATCAAAATTATCAAATACGATTTAAAAGTGTGCCAACAGATTGTCAAAATGAGAACAACAAACAGACCTTTTCTATCACAGATATATCCACAACGCTTCCACTTCCCAAATCATTAAATATGCCCGAGCATATAGCCTTGATTACCAATTTTATTCCTTCCTTGGTAATTTTTTTTAATACTTATTAATCATCAAACTATATAAAAGTCAAATAATCGTAACTTTATAAGCAAAATCAAAGTTACGTATTATCAATAATTCAATATACAAGAAGAAATCAGATTTACACTTAAGCTTACCGAAAAATATGAGTTTTTAATTGTTAGGCGGTAAATAGTAGGACTAAAGTGTATATACTCAATAGTTCAGGGCTATGATTGTAATAGGCTAGCATACATATTCAGGAGTCGTGAATGAATGAAGGTAGCTATTGATTTGTGAGTTTAATCTCCTTCTTCTTCTTCTTCTTCTTTAGCTCAATTACATTTTGTATCGTAACAAGTGGTAATGTAACTGATTTTACAATTCTTGATTCACGACCCGTATGATATCCATGAAGCTTCAGCTGAAAGTTGATCTTGTTCATCAAAAAGGGATGCTTAATACTTACAGTTGATCACATGGGATCCTTAAATTAAAAAGTGAAAAACATGTGATAAAATGATTACCTATGAGGCTGTGACAGCTTCTGTATCAGCTGCAGTTCCAGCTCCACAGCAAGAGATGTTTGTAGCCATATCATGAATCTTTCATAGTTCTTGTCAGCAACAATGAGACCCGCTGTGGCTCTAGTATCCGCCCTGAGAATGACACCATTCTGAAAATGAAATTAAGATGTTTAATATTTTAATTCAATCTTGGTTTCACTTTCTAATTAAAGACACCATTCTGAAAATGAAATTAAGATGTTTAATATTTTAATTCAATCGTGGTTTCACTTTCTAATTAAACACATTTAGAATGACATTACAGATTCTAAATTACCAATGAGGGATTTATGAATCCATGAACAACTTCAAATATTAATGCATATGAACAACTTGAATCTGTTTAGTTTTTACCACAACAAAGCTCTATTTCTAAAGCATGTGTGTCTGATTCATTCATTTATACTTAGGGTTGTAAACGAACCGGATTTCAGTTTTAACTTTAGGGTGAATATCCCATAGGCTCGTTTGTGTTCATGAATTGTTCATATATAGAGTGTTAAGGTTTGTTTTTTTACGTTTGTCATTTCTAATAATGTGAATATATTTTTTTGGAATTAACTTAATTTATCGTAAGGAAGTAGGATTTCTTTTGTTTCTTATGTGATGCAGAAACAGTAGGACTATTTAGTGTTCAAGGTTGCACCCTATTTCATGTCATGATATAAAATAGCCATTAATATAATCATATAGAATTATTAGTACCTAAATACTTAATTGATAATACTTTATCCTCCTAATGATGCCATCGCTATTAACTCTAGCTAAAAGTTGCATTCTTCACGATCAAACACTATGTTCCTTCCTAAGCTCTGTTATCAAACTTTACATCTCTTGTAGACCTGTACCATCATTTCATGTCCTAGCGAAATGATGATTCTTGGTAAACATGTTTCTTGAGTATAATGATAACATATATTCATCAACTCTAAAGATTGATCACAAATCTCTACTTTCCCTATTTGCCCAACATATAGATTAGAATACATTCGAACTTTTGCTTTCAAACTAATATTATCATAAACTATGTATGAATAATATGTTAGGTGTTGCCTGACATAATAATATGTTATTTACAAATAATTTAAAAAAATTCAAAAGAAATTAAAAAAACACAAAGTGTGGCAACCATTTGGCGGGAAGTTTGTTTACTAACTAAATGAAAGAACATGAACAAAGTTTATTTTTTCTTCTGGTTTGCATTGATGCGGTTATGTTTTCGGTATGCCTTCATTTGAACTTAAAAGTCAACTTTACTTTATCTCATTTTCTTGAAGATGCAGTAGTTGAGAAATACAAAGCTTCTACTGTTATATACTTTCGTTTAATCAGTTATAAGACAAACGACAACCAAAAGTCCAGAAAGTAATATTACAATATTATTGTACTTCAACCAAGCCAAATGAAAACATTATTATGATTCTTAATCCACAGTGGTTTCGAAATCTCTATTAACCGATTTGAAACCACGGTGGAGTAATCTATACTAATTCCTAATTCAGTATCATTCATGTAAATCCTAAACTCAACCAATCAAAGTTCTTCTACAACGCAGATTACAAAACAAAACCCAATCATAAGTTAGGGTTTGGATTACTTACGAGCTGCGATTGGTTATTAACTTGAAACAGTAATCGAAATCTCCCCATGTCCTAACACACAATAGCCTTCTTAGATGTAGAATTTAAGTTTGTGGATTATGCCATTATAGTAAGGTAGGAGCAATAACGAACAATAGCATATCCATATCTTGAACTATTTAACATTCAAGCTTGATGCTTTGGTCGCCGGATACAGATCGGTTCAAGAATCATAATCAGTTAGATTGTTCAAGCAACAAATGATTAACGGACAAACTATTACCTTAGTTTCTGAACAGAGCGAAACAAAGATTATGACGGTGGTGACAGTCCCGAATGTATGCCGGAGACGAACAAATCAATCTATACCGATCTTGAACAAACTGGAACGATTAGGGATTGGTATCGGTATGAGTTTAGGTACAATTAAACTAAACATAAGTAAATCAATGTGTTTAAAGAATCATATACCTTAGAATATAGATTATGGACGAAGATTGCGAATCATAAATCAAAGAAAGAAAGGGATATCGGGCATTTGACGATCTTGAAGTAACAGAGAGGATGAAGCGGCGGTGTTCTTCAACATAGGCGATGGAATTGTAGAGCGGATTAAGAGAGGCTTAGGGTTACATAGGTGAGAGGTGTTTATGACCCGTGTAAAGATACTTTGGTGGTAAACGGGTACAAAACGGGCTAAATTAATGAAAGCCCACCATTTACAAATAAAGAAATCCGGTGGATTCAAGAGAAAATAAAGGAAGCGACCAGAACGTGATATATAGAATTTTAGAGTATTCGTTTATATATATTACTAGATTTTATCCCTCGTATTACGGGGGTTGTTTTACATTATTCGTTTTTAATATTTATATATGTATATTTGGATTTTAATTTTATTTATTGTAAGAAAGTTAATAATTAATATAATTGAGGTTTAATGATAAAATGGTTTCACAAATAAATGATATGTTATAATCCGGTTTAACATCTATCTGGGTTTGGTGATACCCATTACCCGTTTATTTTCTTTATTATAAAATTGTTTCTTAATTATAAATAATATCCTTTTTTAAAATAAAATAGGATGTTAATTTTTAGTATATTACTATTTTATAGGATTTTCATATCAAATATTTTATGAGATTAGTTTTTAATATAATGAGATGTTATAACCCGTTTAAGAGCTATCTGGGTTTGGTGAGACCTTTACCAGTAAATTCAGGTCGAATGCGTGAGAAACCTTCATTTACAAATAAAACAATCTGATGGCTTGAGAGAATTGTTGTTTTACATTTTTCATTTTTTAATATTTATTTTTTGGATTTTAATTTTCTTTATTCTAAGAAAGTTAATAATATACTTAGGGTTTGATGATGAAAGAGTTTCATAAAAGATGATATGTTATAACCCGTTTAAAAGCTATCTGGATTTGGTAACCCGTGACCCGCTTATGTTTTTTACTATAAGATTGTTTATTATTATAAATAATATCTTTTTCTTTTTAAATTGGATATTAAATTTTAGTATATCCCTATTTTATAGGATTTTCATATCAAATAATTGATAAGATTAATTTTTAAGTTAATGGGATGTTATAACCCGTTTAAGAGTTATCTGGTTTTGGTAAGACCCATACCCATGAATTTGGGTTAAATCAATGAGAGACCTCTATTTAAAAATTAAGCAATCTGGTGGCTTCCAAAAAAGGGGGGATCGACCACATCACGACACGTAGGATTTTAGGGTTTTCGTTTATATATATTATAGATATTACTAGACTAGATTTTATCCCCCGTATTACGGGGGTTGTTTTACATTATTCGTTTTTAATATTTTTATATGTATATTTGGATTTTTATTTTATTTATTGTAAGAAAGTTAATAATTAATATACTTGAGGTTTGATGATAAAATGGTTTCACAAATAAATGATATGTTATAATCTAGTTTAAAAGCTATCTGGGTTTGGTGATACCCATTACCCATTTATTTTCTTTATTATAAAATTATTTCTTAATTATAAATAATATCTTTTTTTTAAAATAAAATATGATTTCAAATTTTAGTATATTCCTATTTTATAAGATTTTCATATCAAATATTTGATGAGATTATTTTTTAATATAATGAGATGTTATAACCCGTTTAAGAGCTATTTGGGTTTGGTAAGACCTTTACCCGTGAATTCGGATCAAATGCGTGAGAAACCTTCATTTACAAATAAAGTAATCTGATGGCTTGAGAGAATTGTTGTTTTACATTTTTCATTTTTTAATATTTATTTTTTGGATTTTAATTTTCTTTATTGTAAGAAAGGTAATAATATACTTAGAGTTTGATGATGAAAGAGTTTCATAAATAAATAATATGTTATAGCCCGTTTAAAAGCTATCTGGATTTGATGACCCATGACCCGCTTATGTTTTTTACTATAAAATTGTTTATTAATTATAAATAATATCTTTTTCTTTTTAAATTGGATATTAAATTTTAGTATATTTCTATTTTATAGGATTTTCATATCAAATAATTGGTAAGATTAATTTTTAATTTAATAAGATGTTATAACCCGTTTAAGAGACATCTGGTTTTGGTAAGACCCATACCCATGAATTTGGGTTAAATCAATGAGAGGCTTCCATTTAAAAATCAAGAAATTTGGTGGCTTCCATAAAAGGGGGGAGCGACCACATCACGACACATAGGATTTATGGGTTTTCGTTTATATATTACTAGATTTTATCCCCCCGTATTACGGGGGTTGTTTTACATTATTCGTTTTATATTTATATATGTATATTTGGATTTTAATTTTATTTATTATAAGAAAGTTAATAATTAACATACTTGAGTTTTGATGATGAAATGGTTTCACAAATAAATGATATGTTATAATCCGGTTTAAAAGCTATCTGGGTTTGGTGATACCCATTACCCGTTTATTTTATTTATTATAAAATTGTTTCTTAATTATAAATAATATCTTTTTTTATAATAAAATATGATATTAATTTTTAGTATAATCCTATTTTATAGGATTTTCATATCAAGTATTTGATAAGATTATTTTTTTAATATAATGAGATATTATAATCCGTTTAAAAGCTATCTGGGTTTGGTGAGACCTTTACCCGTGAATTCGGATCAAATGCGTGAGAAACCTTCATTTACAAATAAAGTAATCTGATGGCTTGTGAGAATGGTTGTTTTACATTTTTCATTTTTTTATATTTAATTTTTGGATTTTAATTTTCTTTATTGTAAGAAAGTTAATAATATATTTAGGGTTTGATGATGAAAGGCTTTCATAAATAAATGATATGTTATAATTCGTTTAAAAGCTATCTAGATTTGGTGACCCATGACCCGCTTATGTTTTTTACTATAAAATAGTTTATTAATTATAAATAATATCTTTTCTTTTTTAATTGGATATTAAATTATAATATATTCCTATTTTGTAGGATTTTCATATCAAATAATTGGTAAGATTAATTTTAATTTAATGAGATGTTATAACCCGTTTAAAAGCTATCTGGTTTTGGTAAGACCCATACCCATTAATTTGGGTTAAATCAATGAGAGGCATCCATTTAAAAATCAAGAAATCTGGTGGCTTCTATAAAAGTGGGGAGCGACCACATCACTGCACATAAGATTTTTGGGTTTTCGTTTGTATATTATTATTATTGTTATTATTATTATTATTATTATAGATAGATAGATAGATAGTTGGTTTAATTTATATGTATCCGAGTGAGCTAACGAACAAGCTCACATTGGTTCAAGCTCGACTAAAACTTTTATACAAACCAAATTAGCTCTAGCTAATTTCAAGGCAGAGGTATTTAAGTAGCCTTATATTTATGATATATTTATAATATTATATATATCTAAAGTCTAAATAAATTTTTAACATATTAACTATACCTGATAATTAAATTTATGGCAGCCCATTTTAGGGTATATCATATAATATATGATTGTTTATTGGATTACATCGAAACAGAAGGCAAGCGGGCAATAAGCTGCGCCGCTACTCATTTTTGAATCGCAAAACCCAATCTTTTAAAAACTATATTTGCAAAACCCAATATTGTATATCATTAAAAACAGTAAAAAAAATACAATCATTTTGTTCTTTCTTCAAAATCTAAAATTTCATAATTGCATGCTATATCTTTCTTTTTCTTAAATGATATGAGGGCCAATGTCCATGAGTAAAAAGTATTTTAGGAGCACCACGAGGGCTAAGGTGTATAATATAAAAGAGAGGTGATCATTTAATCATAAGTAAAACCGGAAGTAAAGAACAAATTCATAATACTATCAATGATGGATAATTTCTTTAAAGTTCGACCACAGTTAACTCTTTTTTTACTTGATCTATTTATTTTGTTATTTTTTTGAACGAATTTTAACTGATCTTTTAACAAGTTTCTTAACATTGGGTTTTGAACACCCTTAGGCATTTGTGAAAGAAATTGGCATGGTCAGATGGCATTTGTTTTGAACACCCCTTAGGCATTTAAAAATATGGATCCACATGCGTCAGTTTTTTGCTTAAACCGAGCTACAACCAAAAATATGGTTTTAGATATTCGTCTGGTTTCAGTTTTACGTTTATAAAAAAATAGAATTACCACTTAATGTTAAAAAAATATTGAGTACTGATACACAGGTCTGGCATTGATACGTGTCGATACCGATACATTCTAGTCTAATACGCCCTAGAGCTGGTTAATGTGCCCAACGCCGCCACGTCGGTTAAGCATCCAAAATTAGTAAACGGCTACGCTTTCAATGCCTATTAATGCGTCCGACAACGTTTATCAGTTATAAGTCTGGCACCGTTTATGCATGCCGGTTACACATCCGGTGCTTGACGTCCAATAACGCATAAGGTGTCGGAACGTGCGTTCGGACGTCAGTTAACGCATTAGTCATATGTGGTTGATTTAAGTGTCCGGTGCCTGTTAATGAGTCGCGTTTCGGTTACATGTTCCGTGGTTGTGATAGGCGTGATAGGTTTCAACTTTTTAATAAATTTCAATTCATTCGAAAAAATTTCTATGAACCTAATGCATTTTCAGATTTAAACCTTTTCATGGGTTCCAATTTCTAAAACCATTTCCTCTAATCTTCAATTCCAAAGCCAATTACTTGAAATTCCAATTCCATTGATAAATTTCAGTTTCCTCAACAAAATTCTACAAACCAAACACACTCTAAAAATTGATATGAACCTATAAGGCTATAAACATGCTAATAATCCCCCATGGCCCATCCCCATGACCCAAATTCTTTTTGGGCTACACGTTGAAACATAAAATTAGTACTACGAATATTGGGCCGGGTTTCTACTTGCTAGTAGAGGGGCACAAATCGGTTTTTTTAATACCCGGTGTCATGTATGGAAACGGGTTCAGGTATGATTGGCAGATTGGGTATAGGAAAATCGGGTATTAAGAGAAATCGGGTAAGGAATTGAGGAGAAAAACTCAACCCTATGTACCTGGGTAGGGTATGATCAGGTATTGAAACCTGGTATGTGTCCTGGTATGACGGGTATTAATACCCGGTTTTGAATTTATAATTTTTTTATACATATTTCAATTCGTTTAAAATTAAATTGGCTTTGTAATTTATAAAATAATTATAATATAGTACAAAACCCTAAATTCACTCAAGTACAAATTATTTACTTTATAATATTCGGTTTAAAAAAACTTAAACATAATAGTTGTGAAGTAAACATAAAAATATATTATAGAAACTCATGTATTATTTCAGAAAATATATTATAGAAACTCATGTATTATTTCAGGTATTAAAAAAACTGGTATGGGGTATCGGATATAACCGGGTATGGGTACAGAGTATGACCGGTTCCGAGTATTTACGGGTACAAATCAGGTACGGTTCCGAGTATGGATATTGAACTCAAAATGCATACCCTATCTATACTCTACGGGTATGGTCGGTTCCAATTTCGGATATAAATTTTGTCACAAATACACTTGCTTGCCGGGTATAAAAAACATGCAAAGCAAACACAATTGTATTAGAATTAATATTAAAAAACAGTTCCGGGTGTTTTTATTTGGGTCCGGTTCCACAGATTTTTTTTAACACCTATACTTGCTTGCCTTCGTAAAAGAATAGCAGAGTTATATACTTGGGCAGTTGGGCTGCTGGGCAGTTGGGCCTCAGCTTACATTGCTTTAAAAAATTTGGAAAAACAAATATACATGGATATAATTTTGTGAAGGGTTGCTCACGAGCCGAGCTGAACTGAGCAAAGGCTTGCTTGTTGCTTGGCTCGTTTACAACCGAACCGAACCGAACGGCTGAAATTTGAACCGAGTGAAAAACGAAACGAGCCAAAATTGAACCGAGCATTTTTCGATCGAACATCGAGTGATTTCGAGCAGTTTTTATTTCTTTTTCACTTTAAAATTTTCAATAAGAAACAAGTTTGAAGGTTGTAAATAATATATTCTGTAAACAAATTAGTAGTTTTTAGATAAACGTATAATAGGTTGTAAATTTTTAAGAGAAAGAAGTTTTAAGTAAGATATAATGAACATGTAAACAAGCTTTTAGTATTTTGAAAACTTAAATCGAACTAATAAAACTATAAATTTGAGGGAATAGGAAAATTTAAAAGGGTATAAAAATTTGTATACTTATATTTTATGTGTGTTGTCATATATTTATATACTATTATGTATAAAATAAATTAAAAATATTTGAGCCGAACCGAACCGAACCGAGCAGAGCGGCTCATTTACAATCGAGCGAAAAAACGAGTGAGCATTTTCCGAACGAGTTCAAGCGGTTTGGACGGCCCTAATTTTGTCACAAATATAACTTCAAAACTTTATCTAACTCAAATCAAAGAAATATCTCACAAGAATCAAATTAAAGGCACGACAAATGATTGTAGATTTCTCTTGAAGGCTTTGACAAAATAAAGAATATGAAGACTGGTTAAGATCGAAACGATGGTGATTGAACGCTGACAATCTAGACCCTTATGAACAAGATGATAAAGCGAGACTAGATCAAATCTTGTTACTCAAGATGTTTAAGATGTCGATTGATCTCTTATCTTTAATACATCCATGAAGAACTTGAATCCTGTCTACTGGATCCCACGAGAGCAGCACCAACTTCCAGCCCATCACCAACTTATGTTTAGCCCAAATTGATCTTGGCCTAGTATAACATGCAAAGCAAACACAATTGTATTAGAATTAAGATTAACAATTAACAAGTAAACAATAAAATAGAACTACTAACCTCAGTAATATTTTTTTTCCAATATTAATATTTTTTCCAATATTAATTTGCTACTGAATTGAAATCTATAATATATATAAACGAAACCCCTAAAATCCTACGTGTCACGATTTGGTCGCTCCCCCTTTTATAGAAGCCACCAGATTGCTTGATTTTTAAATGGAGGCCTCTCATTGATTTAACCCAAATTCATGGGTATGGATCTTACCAAAACCGGATATCTCTTAAACGGGTTATAACATCTCATTAAATTAGAAATTAATCTTACCAATTATTTGATATGAAAATCCTATAAAATGGGGATATACTAAAATTTAATATCCAATTTAAAAAGAAAAAGATATTATTTATAATTAATAAACATTTTTATAGTAAAAAACATAAGCGGGTCATGGGTCACCAAATCCAGATAGCTTTTAAACGGGTAATAACATATCATTTATTTATGAAACCCTTTCATCATCAGACCCTATGTATATTATTACTTTTCTTACAATAAAGAAAATTAAAATCCAAAAATAAGTATTAAAAAAGGAAAAATGTAAAACAAAAATTCTCTCAAGCCATCAGATTACTTTATTTGTAAATGAAGGTTTTTCACGCATTTGATCCGAATTCACGGGTAAAGGTCTCACCAAACCCAGATAGCTCTTAAACGTGTTATAACATCTCATTATATTAAAAAATAATCTCATCAAATATTTGATATGAAAATCCTATAAAATATAAATATGCTAAAAATTAATATCATATTTTATTTTAAAAAAGATATTATTTATAATTAAGAAACAATTTTATAATAAAGAAAATAAACGGGTAATGGGTATCACCAAACCCAGATAGCTCTTAAACGGGTTATAACATCTCATTATATTAAAAAATAATCTAATCAAATATTTTATGAAAATCCTATAAAATAGGAATATATAAAAAATTAATATCATATTTTATTTTAAAAAAAGTTATTATTTATAATTAAGAAACAATTTTATAATAAAGAAAATAAACGGGTAATGAGTATCACCAAACCCAGATAGCTTTTAAACCGGATTATAACATATCATTTATTTGTGAAACCATTTCATCATCAAAGCTCAAGTATATTAATTATTAACTTTTTACAATAAATAAAATTAAAATTCAAATATACGTATATAAATATTAAAAATGAATAATGTAAAACAACCCCATAATATACAATCTGGTATCCATATATTTCAACAAATTTCCATAAAATAGTAGCAGAAAATCAACTATTAATTTCCATTGTGTGTGTGTTTTTTTATTTTTTTAAATTATGTTGTCTCAAGTCAATCATTGCAAACAATTTATGATCCAGTTCTTTTTTTTTGGAACGACCAGCTAAGTAACGCCGGGTATTCCGTATGCAGCTCCCATTGGCTAAAGGTAGCCCGATCCGGCCACGAATCCGAACGGACGGAACCCCTAGCGGTCCACCTCTAGTTCTTTAACATATCGCAACAAAACAAAACTATAAAACAGAACGGACACCGCAACACAAAGTCACAAAGCCCATTAAAGTATGAAATCATCATGTTCACAAGTATGAACTAAATTGGCTCAAAATTTTATTAATCTGATTAATAAAGACAAAAGAGATTGAATACATTGAATATTTTATCTGTTAGAAAACATACACGATAAGAAATGCAATTATGAAATTTAGTGATGAATAGTTTGCATAGAAGAAAGTTACAAAGAAAAAGAAAAATAATGAAAAAAAAGGTTATAACCTATAAGTCCTTAACATTGAATACATTTTATTACTCCCATGTTTAAATTCTAAACTCCCTGAACCCTAATTTTATTTTGGGTTAACCCTTTAAAAAATGATACTATCCTAATCTTTTTTTGTCAAAAGTGTTTCTACTTTAAGTACTTCAATCCGATGCCAACAAACCACAACGATGCTTATATGTGTAGTTTGCGATATCTTTCTTACTTTAACAAATGATTTTACACTTAGTGGTTATTGAAGAAACACTAATCGACCCCGGGCAGATTACGGATAATCTGGGGGTTAAATAGATGTTTCCCACGAGGATGAGGTCCAGCACAGAAGGTTGTTCTTCAGGTGACCTGCAAAACAGACACCGTAAGCTCGTCACTGAGAAGGGGGGGGGGGGGGTTCCTCCTTGTGACCACCCTCCGGCGTGAGAATCAGACTAGATTGCTCTGAATATAAGTGTATATTAAGAGATTGCTAGAGAAGATAAGATGATGATATCCTTACCATTCCAATGTGTTGGAGTATTTATAGCCGAATGTAGGTTTCCAAGAAGGTACAGCCGGCTGAATAGTATTCCTGTTCTACCAACAGTGGGCTACGCACAAGCCATGCTGGTTGGTGGATAGGCTGCGGCCGATAGTGACAAGGCCGGCTGTATACTGTTCCTTTACTGCCGGCTATGCACTGTTCCACCAACTGTAGGCTACGCACGTCCCATAGTAAGGGTTGGTGAGTAGGCAGCGGCTAATAGTGACAAACAAACTAGAGGGTGCTCCTCCTCGTACTGTTGTCGGTGAGCTGTCACCCTGTGATTGGTTCATGGGCTGTTTTGGTCAGATCGTCTGTTTTGCCCATACCTTGGCAGGTATAGTACAAAAGATCTTCCAGAAGCATATGGACTGGCTCATTTGGGCGGGAGTATTCCCGCCTTGCTCATTCCTTCAGGTGACATTACTGAAGTATCGAGTTAGTGCCTTGTGCGTGTAGCCTTGCTATCAGTGCGGGTAGCCTTCCCTGATGGCTTGTATCCGCAACTGCGGGAGCAAGCGGGGTACTTTACCATTGGGAGGCTTTCCCTGCGGGAACAGCTGGCGTACTGCGCGTAAGGTCTTCTCTGAGCATGGTGGGTCCTGCGGAAGCAGTTGGTCGTTGCGCAGACGTCCCTCTTCAAGGTGAGTCTTGCGGGTCCAACTGGGCTCTGCTGGGACCTACCTCTTCAAGTCCCCCAAGTCCAATGTTCTTCTCATGAATTATTAATAAGTGAGGTGAACTTTTGGACTTTAGCAAGGGGTTTTGAAAAGGGGTTTTTAGTTTTAAGGTTTTCCGTGGGGATTCTTCCCGCGGTTTTCCTAATGTCACGCAGAAATTCCCGACTTTCCTGCTTGATCTTTGGGTATGATGCGGGTAGGTCTGTAACCTCCTCGCAAGTCAGGAGCGTTGAGTCACTTGTGTGGATTCTCCATGAGGTTTTGGTAGTTTTGAACATAGTGATCAATTATGTTAAAACCACCATTTCCATCTTGAAGCTTCAAACAATGTAGTTCTCGACGTTCCCGCTATGCGGGGATGTTATTCCCGTTTCCGCAAGCATTGCCCAGAAGATCCCTTTTGGTTTCAATTCCTTGCGGAGTGCTAGGTATGTGAAGGGTTTTGCCTTGACACTGTACCCGCACTCGTCTTACGGTTACTTTACTTCCAAGGTATTCTTGGCGTCAATTCCCTGCGGGTGCTAAGTATGTGAAGGGTTTTGCCTTAACACTGTACCCGCACCCGTCTTATAGTTACTTGGTTGCCAAGGTAAGGGGTATTTTCCCGCTTTTGAATCTTTTTGAAATTTTGAAATTCGAAGAGTTGGTGAAAGGATAAGAACAGTCCAAACTATTGAAACGTCGTCCAACGGTTTCTTCTGACAGTGCCAGGACGTGCAGGAAGTTATGGCGACGTGACAGTATATGGTCATTCCAGGCGCTTTTTCAGGCGCGTGGGCGCGAATTTTTGAGCGCGTGGCAGCGAAATTACTGGCACGCGTCCTTTCAACAGCTGTTGCCAGCTTGCTTATTGCCACGTGTCATAGTTTCATTGCACCTGCGATTTCTCTCTCTTCCGCATTAAATTCATCGCATTAATTGCAATTAGTATATAAAGGGGGAGGGGGTCCTTTGTAATCCACACTTTCACTTTTCTCTTCATCTTCAAAACGATTTCCGGCGAATACTCACCTTTTCAGTCGAGCATTCTCTTGAAATCGTTCTCTTTTTCATACCTGCAAGATGTCTTCTGCTTACGATCTTGAGGCTACAGCCCAGGAGGCTGGGGTGTACGCGGAGAACCCGTCATCCACGTCCGACAAGGATGACAAGAGTACTGCTGGCGAGTGCCAGTGTGCTCTGCCTGTCGATCTATATCAGTACATCGTCAGGAAGTTCATGCTCGAGTCTCTCGAGCCTGAGTTTCCTGAACCTCACCAGACGGTGTATGATGCCCCCAGTGGCAAGATCGGGGTATATGCCGCATTCTTTGTCTATGGGAATCTTAAGTTCCCCTTGACGAAGTTTGTGTACCGTGTCCTAGAGAGGCACGGTGTACACCTGACCGAGGTGCACCCGATGGCGATCGCGAAGATTCGCCACTTCGAGTGGGTGTGCCGGATTCTGGGCGTTGAGCCCTTCGTCGACCGCCTGATGACCTTCTACTCTTGGAGGTGCATCCAGGGGTGGTATACTCTGATAACCCGGATCAAGGGTTTGAAGATTTGCGCAACCGAGCGCAGTCTTCGTTCATGGAAGCGGGAGTTCTTTTTTATCTCCGCTCGCGCCATCCCCCTTGCCATGAAGTTCAAGAATGGGCAAGCACTCCCCAGCCTTCACGCCTCCAACTACCAGGAGGCGGAATGGTTCTCAAAGATATCCCGAGTCCAATCTCCGGTTTACCGCTTTGCGGAGTCCGGGATGGTGATGCTCGGGATGAGCCGGGTGTGGAAGGATGCGGAGGCGCAAAAGATCCCGATCGTCCTTGAATACGGTTTGAACTCTGTCCCTTACGGTATGATCTGTCTTCTTTGTTTATATAGGTTTGTCTTCTAACTGTTTTTCTTTTATTTCAGAGGGGAACGACTTGCAGTCGCTCCTGTATCCGCGGGATGCTAATAGTCCCGTTCAGATGGGTACTCGTGCTCTAGATGAGAACGAGTTGCCCATCCTTGAACAGACGGCGGAACGGTTCGTGGAGGTCTACCCGCCAGGCCACGAGATCCTGAGCGCCAGGCGGCCAGGTAAGGCGTTATTCAACCCTCGACCCCTCAATGCTGAAACCTCTGCTGGAATTCCTCTAATCTTGTGTTCTGATGAGGAATCCGCAGATGGTCCTCCGTTGGTGCGGAAGAAGAAGGCTGCCGGCGGGAAGGGGAAGGCGAATGTGGCCTCCACTGCCGATCCGGTGCCTCGGTCTGATTCAGAGACCGAGAGCGAGGAGGTGGCGGGGAACCCCGGTGGTGATAAGACCACTGCTCTGGAGGCTGCAACGACTGTCACCTCCGGAGAGCCCAGGATGACAACGGTGAGCGGCGTGAAGAGGCCGGCTCCATCGGGTTCATCCCCGCCTGTCCGCACTTTTAGGCTCAAGAAAACCCGTAAGTACAAACTTTATTTTTAACTTCATAGCTTTCCATCATTAATACTTATCTTCTTTGTGCAGGCGTGGATGCTACCGCATTCCAGGGTGGAGCGGGGAGGAGTACCTCCGGACCCATGACGGTAGGCTTGGTCAGCCTACCTGAGGCGACGACCCAGGCGGCTGCGCCTGCTTCCGTTGGTTCAGTTGCTCACCCAGTTGAGCCAACTGTTCCAACTGCGATGACATCACCGCCGGCTGTCAGTGCCATATTTACTGAATCTATCACTGAGCCGGCGGTGACTTTTTCTGCGGACTCCTCCGCAGCGGCGACCACGGTTGTGAGTTCACCTACGGTGAGTTCACCTCCGTTGGTTTCTACTACCGCTGCGGCCTTCACCATGCCTCCTCTGTCATCGGCAACGACGGCCGATCCTTCAGGTATGCATGGTGCTTCTCGCCAACCTCTGCCGCCTTCCCATCTACCTGACCTCTTGGACGGATTTCCCTTGGGTTCAGGTGATGGGTTTGGCGGCTATCGGCCTGTTGTTGACCCTACAGGCGCGTAGGGTTCTTTTGGCCTCTTTTTTTTTATCATCTTTTCCTAACTGCTTTTTGTTTTTTGCAGTGGCGGATTCCAATGAAGTGTATGTTCCACGATGAAACATCCGCCGAGGAACAACCCTTCGCACACCTGTGGAGTGCGTGGAGTGGGCTCGTCACGCAGCTCCCAGTGGTGCGTTGGGGGAAGCCATGGCTAGCTACCAGGAGGGTAGGCTAACCAATGAGCTTCGGGTTCTCCTGGCCCGGATGCAGCCGCGCGTCGAGCTGCTTTGTCGTGAAAACGACAAGTTAAAAGCAGCTCGTATCCAAGAAGTAGCTCAGGCGCGGGCTGTCCGGGAGGAGAATAGGAGGCTCTCCGCCGCTGCTGCGGAGAAGGAGAAGGCGTTCAAGGCCCTTGAAGTTGAAGTTCAGGCCCGTCTCGAGGCCCGTTCCAAGGCTGCCCAAGCTGTTAACGAACAGCTTCGGCTGGCTAAGGAAACTGCTCGGAACGCAACTGAAAGGGCCACCAAGGCTGAAGCTGTTGCTGAGCCTCTACGCCTCGAGAATGAGGAACTTAAAGCCAAACTAGAGGCGCTCCAACAGGCTCATGATGCCTTGGCGATGGAAGACGCGAAGAAGCTCCAAGAGATCCTGGACCAGAGGGGGGTGCTTGACCAGACTGAGCGGAAGCTAAAGGGCGTTGAAGAGGCTGCAGCTAAAGAAGTGTTGCTTGCCAACCTCAACAAAAGTGAAGCCGAACGCGCCCGTACCCAAGCTCAAGCTGCCCTCCAGGAAGCTCTGGTTACCAAGGAATGGCTTCTTCGAGAAGCGTTGTCTCAGGTAAGCTTAACTTCATAATGTCTTTACGCTTTTCTTGTAAATAGAGAAGGTTTTGAAACTTGTATTTTTTCTTTTTGTAGGTTGTGCATCGGGTCTTTACGGAAACGTCTTATGACGATGCTATGAGCGCAGCCCTCAACGCTTCTCATGAGGATGGGGAAAAGGCCGGCTTCCTGCTTGGTCTAGGGTTTGTTGAGAAAGGCATCCCGCCTTCCAACTTCCCTTTGTATGATGTGGATACTGAAGCTGTTTATGACCAAGCAGTGAACCAGTATGCCGCCTTCCCGCATCCGGTGGTGGAGAAGGTGAACGAAGTCGCTGCTGCTGATGATGGGCTAGCTATCCTTAAAGCTTTCCTTGAACCGCCACGTTCTACTGATGGTGCGGGTCCAAGTGGAAGTGGTCCTGAAGCTTGATCCTGAAGATCCCTTTCCACCATTAGAGTAGATTTTTATTTTTGTACAGCTTCTTTTGTATGCGGGTATGCACCCAGCAATCTTTGTAATATTTGAATTTTGATGGAATAAAGATTGTGTTAATTCCTTGCCTTGTTTATTTTACGCATGTTTTGATTTAACTTAGCAATTTCTTTAGTACTTAGATAAGTTAACTTTTTATCATGGCAAATTATAAGTTTGTTTCGCTTCCTCTTTCATGATTGTGCGGGTATGACCGTCACTTACACTTAGTAGGATGGCTTAACTTTACTTATATCTGACCTGCGTGGAAGTTTTCCTCATCTTTTCCTTTAAAATTTTCTAAGTGTTTAGAATAAGTTAACCTTTGAACGTGGTAGATAATAGGTTGAAGTTTTGCCTCATTGTTCGTGATTGTGCGGGTAAGACCGTCACTTGCACTTAGTAGGATGGCTAAACTTTGCCTACATCTGACCTGCGTGGAGGTTTTCCTTAAACTTTTGAAATTTTTACCGTTGTGTTTATGCGGGTTTTGCCGCCTTCCACACGTAACGACTTACTTCTTCCCATATTTATGCGGTGAATACCGGCACATCAGTGTGGGAAGTTCATAAGTATAAAGGTAAGGCTATCAACACATTGTGAAAGGAGAATCATTTCCATTAGAAGTGGCTCTAGGCCTTTTCTTTACAAGTTTGGAATTGATCTACATATAACATTTGCGTAATTGAGCTCCATTCCATGTTCTTGGGATGGGAGTGCCATCGAGCCTTTCGAGCCGGTATGCGCCCTTTCCCAGAACTTCTTTGATAATGTATGGCCCTTCCCAGACCGGGGCCAGTTTTCCTGGGCGTTGTTGGTTCGAAGCCTCGTTGTTACGCAGTATGTAGTCTCCTACATTGAAGTTGCAGAGTTTTACCCGCGTGTTGTAGTACTTTTGCATTTGTCGCTTGTAGTTCTCTTCACGCACTGCGGCTAAGTCTCTGCATTCCTCGGTTAGCATAAGGTCTAACCGTCTTTCCGCATCATTGTCTTCTGGCTGAATCAAGACCCCTGGTGAGGGTAAACCAATTTCGACCGGGACCATAGCTTCAGTGCCATAAGTGAGGCTGAACGGGGTTTCTCCCGTACTGGCCTTTTTCAGTGTTCTGTTTGCCCAAAGGACATGCGGAAGCTCGTCCACCCAGCCGGATCTGTGTTCCAAGAGTCTTTTCTTTATGCCTTCAACGATGCTCTTATTTGCTCTTTCTACCTCACCATTACCTTGCGGGTGCGCCACTGAGGTAAAAGTGTGGGTGATTTGAAGTTCTTCCAGCCACTTTTGTAGCTTCTTGTCAGCAAAGTTGGTGCCGTTATCGCTCACCAAATTCTGTGGAAGTCCAAAACGACAAATAATAAATTCCCAAATAAATTTTTTGATATGTTTCGCGGTTGTTTGGGCTAAGGGTTTTGCTTCTATCCACTTGGTGAAGTAGTCGATGGCTACCACTAGGAATTGAACATTTCCTGCTGCTGTAGGAAATGGGCCTGTCACATCGATGGCCCACTTCTGAAATGGCCATGAAGAGGTGACTGGAACAAGTTCATTCTTCGGGCGATGCGTGTTGGGTGCGTAGAGCTGACAAGACCTGCACTTTCTGATGTATGCCAGCGCATCTGTATGCATCCCCGGCCAAAAGTATCCCGCGTTGTTTAGCTTAGCTACAACAGCGCGTGGACCTGCGTGTACTCCACAGATGCCTTCGTGTACTTCCCTTAGGAGGTAGTCAGCATCTTGGTTGTCCACACATCTTAAGAGTGGGCCAAGAAAGTTACGTCTGTAAAGGATGTCATCGATGAGTTAATAATTCAGTGCTTTACAGCGTAGTTTTCTTGCCTGTGTTTTTGACTCTGGTAGTGTACCTGCCGCAAGGTAATTTATTATTGGTGTCATCCATGTTTCTGTGCCGATTTGGATGACACAAATTTCCTTGTGCGGGACTGAAGGTGCCTCGAGGAGTTCAATGCGGATGTCCTTTCCCAAGTGGGTGAAGGCTAACGATGCAAGCTTGCTTAACGCATCCGCAGATTTGTTTTCACTACGCTTGACGTGTATGACTTTGCAATCGTTAAAATCGCGCATAAGGGTTTTTGCTTGTGCGAGGTACAGGGCCATTGTGTCGTTTACGGCCGTGTACGTCCCGTTAATTTGATTGGCTACTAACATGGAATCCACGTGGGCTTCCAAGTGTTTCACTCCCATCTTACGCGCAATTCTCAGCCCGGCCAAGAATGCTTCATACTCGGCTTCGTTATTCGTACTTGGAAAATCCAGTCGAATAGCGTAAGTGTATTCTTGGCCTGCTGGGTTGGTTAGTTTCAGTCCTGCGCCTGAACCCTCGTTACTGGCTGCTCCATCAGTGTAGAGTTGCCAGACATCATTGATGTCCTGTGCTGGAGAGGGTTGAGCCTCTTCCTGGCACTCTTTTTCCCGCGATGCAGGCACTTCCGCAATAAAGTCGGCCAAAACCTGGCCTTTTATGGCTGGTCTTGGCTTATACTTTATCGCGTATTCCCCCAACTCAATTGCCCATTTGGCTAGGCGTCCCGATAACTCGGGTTTGCGTAGAACGTTTGCAAGTTTAAAGTTGGAGAGAATGGTGATTGGGTGACCCTGGAAATATCGTCGTAACCTGCGTGAAGCGTGTATAAGTGCTAAGACTAATTTTTCGAGGGTAGAGTACCGAGTTTCTACGTCTGTTAGGATACGGCTGACATAATAAATTGGCATCTGGATGCTTTTCCGTTCAACTAGCAGGACCGCCCCGGTTGCTCTATCTGTTGCGGAAAGGTATAGGATTAACTCCTCCCCCGCTTTTGGTGCTGTGAGCGTTGGGAGTTCGATCAAGCGTGACCGAATCTCCTGAAAAGCTGCTTCCGCTTCTGGTGTCCAGCGGAAGTGCGTTTTCTTTAAACAGTTTCTCAACGTTGACACGAAAGGAAACGACTTATCCGCGTGGTTTGCCAAAAAGCGATTAAGTGCCACTAGTCGTCCGTTCAGTGTCTGAGCCTGTTTGATGGTAGTAGGTGATTCCATTTTGATAATGGCTTCGATCTTTTCAGGGTTCGCTCTGAAGCCATCTTTAGTGACGATGACCCCCAAGAACTTCCCTTCTTCCATTCCAAAGGCACACTTGCTCGGGTTGAGTTTCATGTTTATCTTCCTAAGCGTGTTGAAAGTTTCTTCGATGTCTTTCAACATCGCTTCTGCGTCAGGGCTTTTGATGACCAAGTCATCCATGTAGACTTCCAAGTTCCTCCCAATTTGGGCATGAAACTGGTTGTCCATCAGGCGTTGGTATGTGGACCCGGCATTCTTAAGTCCAAATGGCATCATTTGGTAACAAAATGTGCCATCGGGCGTCCGAAAAGCGGTTTTGTCGTGATCATCAACGGCCATGTGGATTTGATGGTACCCCTTATACGCATCCAGGAAGCATTTAAGGCGAAACGGTGCTAACGAATCCACCTTAAGATCAATTTCGGGTAACGGATAACAATCTTTGGGGCATGCTTTGTTTAAGTCCTTGAATTCTATGCACATGCGCCATTGTTTGTTATTCTTCGGTACCATAACGGGATTTGCAACCCATGTTTGATATCTGCTAACGCGTACGATGCCTGCGTCAAGGAGTTCCTTGACTTGGGTTCTACACGCGTTAGTTTGTTCTGGCCCCATTACTCTGCGCTTTTGTACGACTGGCGTAACAGCCGGATCGCACTTGAGCTTATGCTCTGCCTTACTTCGGGGTACACCAGTCATGTCAGCTGGTGTCCACGCGAAGATGTCAGCGTTTTTCTGTAATAAGCGTTTGAGTAAGGTGCGTGTGGGATCAACAACTGTTGGGCCAATGGAAACGGCCTGGTCAGGGTATTTGCCGTTGAAGGCCCATCTTTCCGGTTCGGTGATGGTTGGTTTAGCCATCTTTGGTTTGGGTTTAGATGAGACAGATGCGATGCATACCTGGGGAATGCC
This sequence comes from Bidens hawaiensis, assembly GCF_021521415.1. NCBI lineage: Eukaryota > Viridiplantae > Streptophyta > Magnoliopsida > Asterales > Asteraceae > Bidens > Bidens hawaiensis. The sequence continues at coordinate 22,423 of NW_027500480.1, forward strand.
GGTGATCATCGCTACACCCTCAGCTGTTGGCCATCCCATCATGCCGTGGACTGAAGATACCACGGCGTTGAATCTTGCAATCCCGTCTCTTCCGAAGAGAATGTCGTATGTGTGGTGTGGCTTCCTCATCACGACAAAATCCACGTCTTCTGTGCGTGAGTGATTCCCGTCCGTAAGAGTGACGGGGAAAGATAGGATACCCAGGGGGTGTTTGTGCTGCCGTCGAACCCTTCCATCGAGGCGTAGATCGTTTCCAGGCGTTCCTTGTCTTCGTCATCTAGCTTGTCGAAGAACTGCCTGTACATCACCGTTGACGAGGCGCCGTTGTCAGCAAGAGTGCGAGAAGTGATGTAGTGCCCCAGCTGGCTTTTGATGACGATAGGGCCTTCTTTGCTGGGTCCTCCTGGCACTCGCGGGAAGCGCACCTCAGCTTCCTTCCACGCGCATGGTTCTGGCGACCGCCTTTTTCTTCCTCTGATGTTGCCTTGAACCATGTTGATGCTGATGTCAACGGGCTTTCGTCCGTTGCCTCTGTACCGGTTATCATTCCTTCCTTCCTTCTTGATTGATGCCACAAGGTGTGCAAGTCTTCCATCCTTGACGAATGTTTCAACAATATCCTTCAAGGATGTACACTCCTCCGTACTATGACCTTTTGTCCCGTGGAAGTCACAGGATTTGCTTTGATCCGCATTAGGTCGCTGCCGGATCATTGGAGCTTTTGGCCATGGTAGTTTTTCGGTGGCAAATATCTCAGTGACGCTTTTGGTGAGTGGCGTCCACCGGTGTTTTCGGCTTGAAGGGTGTGTGTTATCTCTTCCGCCAACAAGAGGGTGAGAGCTGGATGAGGTGTCAAAGTTTACCCTTGACTGCCAAATACCTAGCTTCCTCTTTTTGTTCTGCCGGGCGATCCGAACATTGTTTTCTCTAGTCCTTTGCGTGTAGAGGTGTGTACTCTGGGGAAGATCCCTTCCCAGTTGCTTCTCCGTCTCGGCAAAGCGCTTGGCCGCCGTCATGATGGCATCCCATGTGGATGGCATGCCGTCCTTACCCGTCAATGTGCGGATAAGCTCTGGGTATTCGGCGCCCTGGATGAAAGCGGCGCGAACAAGATCTTCACTTATGTTGCCCAGACTCAGCTTTTTGGAGTTGAAGCGAGTGATGAAGTCTAGTAAAGATTCATCCTCCTCTCTAACGCAGTTGAGGATCGTCCACTGTTCTTCAGTATATTTCCTCTGTTGGCTGAAGTGTTGGCTGAACTTGTTCTGAAAATCCGCCCAATCATAGATGTGGTGGACCGGTAAACGATCGAACCATGCCCTGGCCGCTCCAACCAGAGTCATCTGGAACATATAACACCACGTGGGTTCCGTCCAGTTACTGACGGTTGCCCCCGCAATGAATCTGTTCAAGTGGTCGTCTGGGTAGACCATCATAAGTGCCGATGTTGGACATTTGTTTGGCACTTCTCGGGGCGATTGCTTCCGCAATGTCCCTTGCAAACTTGGACTTTCCTGCATTTGCAGCAGTTGGTCTAAAGGTTTTGGAGAAGTCACGTGGGTTTCTCCCCGAGTTCGTTGGTTTAAAGGTTTCTCCAAAATTCCTTGTCGGTTGGAAGTCCGTTTCCTAACGCTTCCCTTTTGCCTTATGGCGAGGGTTTGCGTCGGTATCGGATTCTTCCCGCTCATCGTCCGAGTACTCGCACTCACTGTTCATGTTGTGATGTTGGCGAGTACTACCGAATTCGTCAGCCTGTTGAAGTGAACGCAAGCGTTCATCCAACTCAGCTTGGAACTCTTTCTGACGTGCTTCGGCCCACGCCTTAACTTGATCGAGTGTTTGGCGAGGGACCCTCGTCCGTTTCTCCAACTGGGCATCAGTGAACCCCAGTGAAATATTGTTTACTGCACTTGTCCCGGCTTGGGTAACCGGGGTAGTGTTCGTAAAATTTGTGTAACCGCCGGTGTTCCCCCCAGTTGCTGGGGTTGTGGTCACCGGGGTTTCTTGGTCACTTACTGGCCTTGTGACCGGAGTAACGTTAACCATTTCTTCAGAAATTTTGAAAAAACTAAGAATTAGTTCTAGCTTTTATGCACGGATGGCGCCAATGAAGAAACACTAATCGACCCCGGGCAGATTACGGATAATCTGGGGGTTAAATAGATGTTTCCCACGAGGATGAGGTCCAGCACAGAAGGTTGTTCTTCAGGTGACCTGCAAAACAGACACCGTAAGCTCGTCACTGAGAAGGGGGGGGGGTTCCTCCTTGTGACCACCCTCCGGCGTGAGAATCAGACTAGATTGCTCTGAATATAAGTGTATATTAAGAGATTGCTAGAGAAGATAAGATGATGATATCCTTACCATTCCAAGGTGTTGGAGTATTTATAGCCGAAGGTAGGTTTCCAAGAAGGTACAGCCGGCTGAATAGTATTCCTGTTCTACCAACAGTGGGCTACGCACAAGCCATGCTGGTTGGTGGATAGGCTGCGGCCGATAGTGACAAGGCCGGCTGTATACTGTTCCTTTACTGCCGGCTATGCACTGTTCCACCAACTGTAGGCTACGCACGTCCCATAGTAAGGGTTGGTGAGTAGGTAGCGGCTAATAGTGACAAACAGTACTAGAGGGTGCTCCTCCTCGTACTGTTGTCGGTGAGCTGTCACCCTGTGATTGGTTCATGGGCTGTTTTGGTCAGATCGTCTGTTTTGCCCATACCTTGGCAGGTATAGTACAAAAGATCTTCCAGAAGCATATGGACAGGCTCATTTGGGCGGGAGTATTCCCGCCTTGCTCATTCCTTCAGGTGACATTACTGAAGTATCGAGTTAGTGCCTTGTGCGTGTAGCCTTGCTATCAGTGCGGGTAGCCTTCCCTGATGGCTTGTATCCGCAACTGCGGGAACAAGCGGGGTACTTTACCATTGGGAGGCTTTCCCTGCGGGAACAGCTGGCGTACTGCGCGTAAGGTCTTCTCTGAGCATGGTGGGTCCTGCGGAAGCAGTTGGTCGTTGCGCAGACGTCCCTCTTCAAGGTGAATCTTGCGGGTCCAACTGGGCTCTGCTGAGACCTACCTCTTCAGTTATGCTCCATAGAAAGGTTAAGCGTGTATGAAGAAAACTTTGTGAATGTATAAATTGTACCTTTTTTTTCATGGGGCAATGTAATTCTTCATTTTGCCATCAATGGATAGGATCAAAACCAAAAACATTAGTGTTTATCTTGTTCGCACATTGTATGTACTTGCGTTGACACTTGAGTTGCACTTTCACACGCGGGCTCTTTAAAGACGGTTTAACTTCACATATCATTGTAGCTAAAGTATTCAATCTTGATTATAAATAAGGTGAAAACTATAAATCAACTAACTTTGTTCGGATAAAACTAAACAAGTGGAGTAAATATCTTAACTGGATTTAAGAATGAATTTCTTGAATCATTTAACTATAAACAGTTCAACACTAGTTTTCAAATTTAAAGCACTTTGAGTCATACTACACAATTGTTATTATATTTAACTTATCATCTGTAATGAATTTATTATTCACTTAGTATTAGATGTCAAATATAACCTGTCTAAGAGGATCATGACATTTAGTAGGATCTTCCCTTCCTGATAGGACCTTACAGCCCGATCTTATAGTAACAAAAATGATCGATAGTAACATCTCAATCCTAACACCCTTGCTTGATGTATATATTAATTGTTGCGGGTGGTTCACATATGGTTTCGTGTAAATCAGTAGCATAACCTTGAAGGCAAGCATATCATTAGCCTACTACCATCCTAGTATATTCTATGTTTCCCTGGCTTAGTAGTGATGGTGATTGATCTGATCCATTCCGAAACATAAACTTAGTATATTCTGTGTGTATGTAATTATGTATATAAAACCCACCGGCTAGAGACTCCACCATGACGGTGGCAACCTATTCAAACTTAACTCTGCTTGTCAAACCTCCATCATAGCTACATTTTTGTATTGTAGTCGACCTTTATAATACTTTTAAGTGAAAGCCTCTATTTAGTCACTACCTTTTTACATACCAAAACAGAAATATACTTAGTTTTGAAATAAAAATAACTTGTGAATACTTAAACTTATAATACTTTTTAAGTGAAAGCCTTACTACCTTTCTACCTACGTTATGTACGTATTTCTCAAATTTATTTTTATGTTTATTATTTGAATCATTTTGTGTATTAGATGGTTTTAAACCTAGTTATTTATATTTGTGAAGATAAACTTTCAAACGGTATGAACAAGCAAAACTCTTATGAATCATGGATTCATGGTACAAACTAAAAAGTATCACTTGTAGTGTGACTCATCCACACTTGGTTTGACTTTATCATTTGTGGGCCCCAGTATTAACCAACCCTTTACACAAAAGTCAAGCAACAATTTAAATCACAATATTGAGGACCGCATTTGGGCCCAATACGTATCAAATACCTCGTGCCAGCTGCCATGTGTCGGATTTATATCCAATTAAAATTGTGTATTGAAAGCCCAATTTAATTCAAGTGGACCAGGCCCGGCAACATCCAGCCTAATAAAATAAAAAATAACTTTTTAGATCGGTTAGTGGGCCCACTGTGAAGCTACATAGAAGGCCCAATTACTCAGTGTGGATTGTGGGATATGAACAAGAGTTCATTCTTTACCGCACATGTGTCTACCTGACACGTGGTGAGCTGTGATTGACCCACATTCACTATTAATGTCGATGAAGAAGCGTGGATCGACTTACTCGTATTCGATCTACGTTCCTCGGGTATGAGTGTGCTAGATCACCGATGGTTTTCCGAGATACGAGTTCTTCCACCTACAAAACGAACAGCACCGTGAGCTTACCCCTCAGAAAGGGACAGAGGGGTCCTCTTTGGGGTAACCCTCCGGTGTGAGAATAAGATATTGCAGGAGAAGATAAGAAAGTGAAAATGAGTAAAGGATTCAGAATATATTTCTTGCTTGACCCCAACTGTGGAGGTGGTGTGGTATTTATAGTATTAGGGTTTCCAATGATTGGGCTCAGACCCAATCAGAGCCTTTTTGGCCTCCTCCTATTGCTTCGCGCCACGTGTACTTAGGACACCTGGTGCTTTTTCATTGATTATTCTCTGACCAAGGTATTCTACCTGACCCATGTGCCATCACGTGGTGGCACAAGGATTTTGCTGAGTGTCCACCCTTCATTGGCAGCTGTCAACATCAGCGCATTCTTTATTCCTTAAAAGATACCTTCTGGAAGGTTGTCTGATGAGTACAATCATGGTTGTCCTTATCCTGATTTGGATTAGACTATTCTCATTTGTTGTGTTGTCCTTTATGCGCCTATCCCGGGGATGCGCAAGGTCTTCTCTTTATTCTCACGCGCAGATGTTTCATGCACAGATGTGATATGCGTGAGCATGTGATATGCGTAAGCATATGTAATACGCGTGAGCATATGTGATATGCGCCACGCGCAGATGTGATATGCGTGAGCATATGTGATGCGTGAGCATATGTGATATGCGTGAGCATATGTGATATGCGCCATGCGCATAGGTTTTGGCTTTGTGTCTTCATGACATCCTGATTTCAAGCCTCTTGTCTATATCTTGTGGGTTGACCCGCCCCGCTCGATGTTAAGGCGGGTGCATACCCCTTCAAGCCCCCCCAGTCTAATGTGTGTCTTGTCTCGCGCGAGGGAGGTAAGATAGATATTAGACTTAATAGTTTGCTCTTTTAACAGGGTTTGTCTTTTCTTTTTCATTTCTCATATGTGCGTTGCGCGAAATTCTATCCCTTTGGTTAAAACGAATCGTCAATGCACGTGGTTGGTTGATGCTGATATGCATCAGAGATGGAGACGTTATGTGTCAGACCTTTCGCGTGCTCGAGGTGCTACAGTTGCCTTTCACGTCTCCTCATACAGTGTCAGGAACACGTGTCGCGCTTATGTTGGCCTACGCCTGCGCGTGGGGGCGCGTGAGCATAGATCTGATTATTACTTGTTTTTCTCTCTCCCCTGGGCCTATAAAACCAAACCTTTTGAACGGTTTTTTCTTCATCTCCATTGTCATTTTCAGAGCTTTTGCTTTTTCAATTTACATTCCGATTAAGAGCCTTTATCTTTGCTTCCAGATTTCCGTGCTTAAAGTGACCATATTGTTCGGTTCGCAATTGTATGTCTGATAACCCAGACACCACAATTTCCCCTAGTAAAGGCCGTGTAAAATCAGTGGTTATGTCTACTTTGAAGAAGACCGGCAAGGGTAAACGGGTTGCCGAGGCCTCGTCAGAGGAGGGAGGGAAGAACAAGGCGGTGAAGAGATGGGATGAGATTCCCTGCAAGTTGAAACAACCTGACTTTGATAATCTCTTCGCCTCTCAGGGTTTTCTCCCTGAGTATGGCTGTCTGCTCCCGGTGACCGGGCAAACGGCGGCGAATCCTCCCGCCGGCTATATCTCCTTATACTCTCATTTTTTCACCCACTGTAATCTTCGTCTTCCAATGACGAGGTTTATAGGTGCGCTCCTCCAGTTTTACGGGATTCATATATCTCAGGTTCATCCCTGTGGACTAGTGCGCATGACTCATTTTGAGTTCATGTGCAAAGCTCAGCGCGAGGAGCCCACCCCTCGGCGCTTTCAATATTTTTATAAGCCGAAAATCCAAGATTCTTGGTTCTCATTCACACCGCGCAGTCAGAAGGTTAAGTGCTGCACTGTTTCCTTCAAAAGCCTTCATAACTGGGCTGAAAAATTCTTTTATATCAAGGCTGGTGTGATTCCCATCCGCATGACTATGCGCGCGATTACTTCCGCGCCCGCGGATGATGACGTTCTTAAGAATCCATCTGGCGCGTGGGTTAAGAAGTTATCTGCTGAACCATCCCCCGCCAGGAAAATTTGCGAGGAAGCGTTGGTGGGGGTTGGCATGAGCAAGAGGTGGATTGACAGCGGGACTGAGCCTGTCATCCATGTTGATGGCTCAGGTGGGTTGTTTGTTCATTGCATTAATTTTGCGCGAGTATGATTCGTTTTGCTGATATCACTTCTTGTTTTATGCAGAAAGCAAGGAATACATCCACGCCGCCTATGACGAGCATACGGAAGGTGGCTCTGTCGCGCTGAGCGCTGGGGAAGTTGCTTTCCCTGGTCGCTTCGATGATATGTTCATCCCTGTCGATTTAGAATTTTGTTTTGACAGCGATGCGCCTGGTAAGCCTTTGTATTTGTGCTTAGGCCCTTAGAGTACCAAATTTGGTTTTAACATTTCTGTTGCGCGTATTGTAGATGCGCTCGCTAATTATGAGTTGGAGCTTGTGGAAGAGGAAGTGGAGGAGGAAGCTGAAGCGCAAAAACTCAAGCGCAAGGCTAAAGGCACAACTGGCGCGGGGGCCAGCAAAAAACAGAAAAAAGATAATGCCTCTGTTGCCCAGAATCTTCCTCTTACTCAGGCGAAGGGACTTGAGAAAACCAAGGGTTTTACTTCCAAGTTTTCCTCGTCCTCTTTGCCTCAAGGTGTGGGCAGTCCTCCCATCCACACAAGGTATGGTGCCGCCACCTCGTCTCTGCGCGCGGCGGACAAGGGAAGCGGTGCTGTGCCTGCTGCTTTGTCTTCTCCAACAGGTATACTTTGTTTATTTTTTGTGGTTTTATGAGCGTGATTCTGATAGTCGTTAATGAAGCTTTGTTCACTCAAATGTTTGCAGAGCCGGCAACGTTGGTGGCTCAACCTCAGGCGCAGCAAGGTGCCGAGGCTACGCCGAAGGTTGCTTTGAAGTCCCCTGTTTTACCCTCGAAAAGGGGGAAAATGGACTTCATGGCGATGTTTAATTCGCGGACTGCGGTGCGCCAAGGTATTTATTGCGCTTGATTGTCTGATTTTTTTCCTTTAGTTCAAGTCATGAATCATTTCTCCTTGTTGGTTTTTTAATAGGAATTATAGCTGGCACACAAGCTGCTGGTGGCACTGCTAGCGCTGGCGCCGTTAGTTCTGCTCCTGCTCCAACAAGTACTGAATCTCCTCTCATTGGAATCACTAAAGAGCAGGAGACTATTTTACGCGCTGATCTAACAGCGTCAAGACCTCCCTTACCTCCTCCTGCGCGCAGCCCTCGTGAGACTATTTTTTATTTTTCCAAGTCGCATGAGAAGAGACCTGTTATAGAGGATGATGAGGAGGTTAATTTTGAAGATTCTGATGGTGGCCGCGTAAGCCCTATAGCGCCACGAGATTTCGTGGCGCAGCCATTTTCTCATGGGGCGGGCAGGAGCTCGCTAGCTGGCGCTAACCTTTCTGCTGGTTCTCCGCAGGTATAAGTTTATTTTGCTCCGCTGTGCAGACTTCCAAATTAGTGTTTAGATAACTAAAACCCTTCTTTGCGTTGCTTTGTTTGTAGGGAGCCGATCACATATACCGCCCGAGCTGGAATATCACTAAAGAGAGCTCATTTCAATCCATGGGCGTATGTGAAGAGTTTGGGCTCACTCTGTTCCTCCAGCTGAAAGGAGGTTTCAAGAGGACCGCGCTCGCGTGGACTTGCTTAATGACCACCTTTTTGCTGGGTCTGCGTTCTTTGCTGCCTCCCAAGAGCTTCGCAATGATTATATAAAGGTACGTGATGCCCTTGCGGAGGCCAAGCAAAAGGCTAAGATTTCTGCTTGAAATCTTTCTGATGCCCGAGAGAGGGCTGAGAAACTCCAAGCAGAACTTAGCGAGAACCGGGCAAGTGCCAACGCTGCTTTTGTGAAGCGCGGGAGAAGCTGCAAGCGGCAGAGGCAGACGCGGCCAAGTACGTGCGTCGAGCGCGTGACCTGGAGTTGGAAGCAGAGGCACGTGACCAAACTATTGCGCAGGTTAATACTGACAAATCTTTATTGGAGAGTGAGGTTGCGCGCCTGAAGAAAGAGCTCGATGCTACGCTAGCGGAAAAGAATGAAGCCTTGGCGGCAGCGGCGTCTGACAAAGAAGAGCTAAAACAAGCCAAAGAAACTGTTGAGTTGTTAAACTCTCAGATCCCTGCTCTTGAGACGTCTGTTTCTTCCCTCGCGCAGGACCGTCAATGGCTGATTTCACAGGGTGTGACTTGTTGCGCTTATGCGATGAAATATTCAGACGAGTTTCAGACCCTTGTGATGGATTGTAATGCGGCGTCGCGCTTGGTGGGTCGAGCTGAAGGGTTTAAGGATGGTTATGAATATGGCATGCTAAAGAAGAACCCATCCGACTACCCTTATCAGCTCGACGTTGTCTGCGCCGACATGGCTGAGGTGGGGGAGAAGTACCTGAATACTCCAATTCCTATTCTTGAGCAGGTATTTTAACCTTAATGAGTTTACTTGACTTATTTATATAATCTTTTGTACTCATATTGTTCCTTGTGACTTGCAGATAGCCGCGCTTGCTGACCAGCCCGATCTTGGCGCTTTAAAGAAATTACTTGATGAATGTGAAGGGACTGGTGGCAATGATGATGGCGCGGGCAACGTTACCTCTGCCAGAGGCTCTAGCGTGGCCAAATGACCTACTCCTGACGCTATCATAATAGAAGACGACTATATTCAAGACGAACAGCTTGATTATGGTAAGTTCGGAGATGACGAGGAGTGGGCTGCGCCAGATGCTGAGGGAGGAAGTATTGATGAGGACGATGAAGAGGCTGATATTGATATATAGACTTGAAAAGCCCTTCTTGTTTTTTTTTTTTTGTTTTTTTTTTGTATTTGTAGTTTTTACCTCATCATTTGTAAATTTGTAAACTTCTATGTTTGTGGAATTAAATTTTGTTTTTCCCTTATTCGCATCTTGCGCATTCCCAACTCGTCTCTTTATATTGCATGTTTGTGCTCGTTGAATATAAGGTATGCTTACACATTGAAACTTGGACAAGGCTGTAAGGAAATTATTTTATTTAATCCTTAACAGTTGTCATATTTCAAGTTATTTTGCAATATTCTGAATACGCTGACACGTTCCTTAGCATTTCATTATTCCTCTTTTGCGCGACGTTATCGTGCATTTATTATTTGGAATTATGAATGAGTTTTTTAGCCTTTACGTGTCAGTATGTGTTACTCTGCTTATATCCATTATAATCCCATGCGCGGCCCCGACCTGAGACCTTAACAACTATGCTTTGGCATGTGCTTTGCCTTAGTTGTGCTTAGGTATTTTTATGGTCCAGCTGCGCAATACGTAGGATGGATGTTATGAGTAATTTGAGCTAAGGCTCATATTATTGGGCTAAGGCCCTGAGCTAAGGCTCATATTATTGGGCTAAGGCCCTGACGTTTTAGAGTTAAAACTCGTTAACGCGTTTGAGCTTGAAGCTCGCGCATGTATGTTTTACTTCGTTTTATTTTTAGTTTGATGTCAATACAGTGTTGTCATATTGCTCAAAATTAATAAAGGGAAGTGTGAAACATGTATGCAAAAGGTAATAGAACGCATATTAAGAGAAAAATAGCGCGTATCATTATTCATAATGGCTTAAAAAGCCTTGATTACAAACTTGACAACTTTTACATGAAACATTTTCTAAGTTGTGCTGCGTTCCATGTGCGCGGGATCTTCTTTCCATTTAAATCTTTTAAAGCGTATGCGCCTTTTCCCAATTCTTCCGAGACTTGATAAGGTCCCTCCCAGTTGGGAGACATTTTTCCCGGAGGTATTGCGCGACTAGCTTCATTGTTCCGAAGGACAAAATCATTCTTTTTGAAGTGGCATTCTTTCACGTGCTGTGTAGTATTTTTCTAGCTTTTTTTTGTATTTGGCTTCACTGATGATAGCCGCCTCTCTGTGTCCTTCAAGTAAATTGAGATCCAACCTCCTTTCGCGCTCGTTATCTGTCTTACTCATCATGAGCACTCTATAAGATGGGCATCCAATCTCTGCTGGAATCATAGCCTCCGTTCCATAGGTTAGGCTGAACGGGGACTCGCCATTGCTGGTTTTGCTTAATGTCCTGTGCGCCCACAGGACATTGGGTAACTCCTCGACCCAGGCATGGGACTCTCCCTCCAACCTTTTCTTCAGCCCATTCATCAAGCTTTGGTTCGCGCATTCCACTTGGCCATTCCCTTGAGGGTGGTATACTGAAGTGAAAACCTGGTTGATGCGCAATTCCTTGAGCCAACTGGATATCTTCCTGTCAGTGAATTGTTTGCCATTGTCGCTCACGATTTCCATGGGCAGGTCAAAACGGCATACAATGTGGCTCCAAATAAACTGCTTCATTGCCTCAGCTGTGATTTTTCCCAGTGGCTTGGCTTCAACCCATTTTGTGAAATAGTCTACTGCCACTACCAAAAACTTTACTCGCCCTGGCGCTTGTGGTAAAGGACCCACAATATCGATTGCCCACTTGTGGAAAGGCCATGCAGAGGTCACCGGAATCAAGTTGTTCTTTGGCCGCATGGTGTTTGGCGCATAGCTCTGACACGCTTTGCATTTTTGGATTTTTTTAACACGTCCAAGTACATGCCTGGCCAATAGTAACCTGCGTTCATTGCCTTGGCAACCACCATGCGCGGGCCAGCATGTATTCCACAGATTCCTTCGTGTATCTCTCTGATCACATAGCTTGCTTCCTCAGCGTCTAGGTATTTCATGAGCGGTCCAAGATAAGAGCGTCGATATAACGTACCATCAAGCAGTTCGTAGTTCTGCGACTTGTGTCTTACCTTCTTCGCCTGTGCGCGATCGTCTGGTACCTTTCCCTCCTTCAAGAATTCCATTATTGGAGTTATCCATGATGAAGGTGTTGTATGAAGTACAAGGACAGACTTTGCTCCCACTGACGGGTTGCTCATTACTTCCACCCTGACATCTTTGCCAAAATGATCGAAGCTGGTTGATGCCATCTTGCTTAGCGCGTCGGCAGACTTATTTTCACTGCGCGGAATGTGTATGATTCTGAAAGAGTCAAATTGTTCAGTGAGTTTCTTCGCCTGCTCTAGATACAGAGGCATGGTGTTCTCCTTGGCATCATAAAGGCCATTGAGTTGTGCTGCTACCAGGTATGAATCTACATGAGCCTCTAGCTTTTTAACTCTGAACTTGTGCGCGATGTGCAAACCAGCCAGCAGGGCTTCATACTCAGCTTCATTGTTGGTGCTCTTGAAATCCAACCTGATTGCGTAAGTATACTCATGATTTTCTGGATCCACCAGTTTGAGGCCTGCACCGGACCCTTCGTTGTTTGAATCTCCATCAGTGAATAGTCTCCAAACGTTTTCTTCATTATTGGCTTGCGGAGGGTCTACTTCGCGCTGAGCCTCTTCGACTTTTCCTTCAGGGATTTCTGCGATGAAATCAGCTAAGACTTGTCCCTTGATTGCTGGACGGGGCTTATAGGTGATCGTGTGCTCCCCTAATTCCAGTGCCCATTTTGTCAACCTTCCTGAGAGCGCGGGACGTCGCAAGACTTGCTGGATGTTGTAATCAGTCAGGACTTCAATAGGATGACCATTGAAATATCTGTGAAGCTTGCGCGACGCATGCGTTAGTGATAAAACTAACTTTTCTATGATGGTGTAGCGCACCTGACTTACATAATAAATTGGTGTTTGGATTCCCTTGCGATCCACCAATAGTACTGCGCCAATGGCGCGCTCTCCTGCTGACAGGTACAACGTTAAAGTTTCACCAGGTAGTGGAGCTGTGAGCGCAGGCAGATTTATCAGACATTCCTTTATCTCATTGAAAGCTTGCTCGGCCTCAGGCGTCCACTTGAATTGGCTTTTCTTTAAGCAATTTCTCAATGTGTTAATGAATGGGGTAGATTTGCTTGCATGGTTTGCTAGGAACATGTTAATTGATACCAATCTACCATTCAACTTTTGAACTTCCTTCATGGTGGATGGTGAGGGCATGCTGAGGATAGCCTCCATCTTCTCTGGGTTTACCTTGAAACCATCCTTGGTGACCATTACGCCGAGAAATTTCCCTTCTTCCACGCCGAATGTGCATTTGCTCGGGTTGAGCTTCATGTTTACCTCCTTTAGGCGCCGAAGGGTTTCTTCGATGTCTTTGAGCATTTGTTTTTCCTCCCTGCTTTTAATCACCAAATCATCCACGTAGACTTCTAAGTTTTTTCCAATCTACTCCTTGAAAATTGCATCCATGAGTCTTTGGTAAGTGGCTCCTGCATTCTTCAAACCAAAGGGCATTTTTGTGTAACAGAAAACACCCTTGTCAGTTCTGAAAGCAGTCTTGTCTTCATCCTGCGGTGCCATTTGAATTTGGTGATAGCCCTTATAGGCATCCATGAAACATTTGAGCTTAAATGGCGCCACAGAGTCCACCTTCGCGTCAATGTTTGGGAGGGGGGTAACAATCTTTTGGACACGCTTTGTTGAGGTCTTTGAAATCAATACACATTCTACATGACCCATTGCTCTTCTTTACCATCACAGGATTGGCTACCCATGTTTGGTATCGTATTGGGCGAATGATATTCACGCGCAGTAGATCTTCTACTTGCTCATTCATGGCCTTTTCCTTCTCGTCTCCCATGACTCTTTTCTTTTGAACAATTGGCTCTACAGACTTGAATGTGTTGAGAGAGTGTTGCACCAGGTCTCGCGGAACCCCAGTCATATCAGAATGTTGCCACGCGAAGACTGACGTATACGCTGTGAGCAATCTTTTCATTCTCACCCTTGTGTCATCTGATATCGTAGCTCCGATTGTGATTGTTTGTTCTGGGAATTTTGGGTTGAGAATCCATTCCTCTGGCGCGTTGTTTGCCACTGGAAGCTTCATTCTCCCTTCTCGAGGTATACTTGTTACTGCGCATAAATGATCTCGATACACAAATGTTACTCCTGTTGGTGTTGGGAACCCCAACGCGCCATGCGCTGGTGACAGTATGGCGTTGAATTGGGCAATCGTTCCTCTACCCAAGATCATACTATGGCATGAAGTGGTGGGCAAGACCAGAAAGTTGACAATTTCAGCTCGCTTGTGCTTCTCATCCCCCATAGTTAGTTCGAATTGTATCTGACCTAGGGGGTGAATAATTTCGTTTGAGACACCTGAGATTGGTGCACTCACAACTTCGAGCCTTGCTTGGTCCTCTGGATCCAACTTCCTGAAACATTGCTCATACATGATGTCTGACTCACTACCGGTGTCCACCAGGACTCTTGACACCTCATAATGAGCGATGTGTGCAGTGATGACTAGAGGACTGCTGATAGACGGGCCTCCTCTGATTCTTGGAAAGATTACTTGTTGCTCGCGCCAATCCCCTTGGATTTGCGCGCTTCTCTTTCTCGATCTTTGCCCTTGCCTTCCTCCTTCAGCTACACAGATTCTTTTGAATTTTTTACTGGCTGAGGCTCCGTCTGGTTGTTCGTTCTCTGGTCTTGGATTTTTTACCAGGTGAGCCAACTTGCCTGATTTCACATCCTTTTCGATTGCATCCTTCAAATGATGGCATGCATCGGTGTTGTGCCCTGTGGATTTGTGAAATTCACAATATTTGCCACTGTTCGGTGGTCCCTTATGGAGTAATGGCCTGGGGCTTTTAAATTGGACATTCTTTGTGCTTAATACTTGCGAAGGCGTTTTGGTGAGGGGAGTCCATATTCTTGGTAGAGGTCTGTTAGGCTCTCTGCCACCTTCCTTCTTGTCACCTTCTCCGCGATTAAGAATGTCTTTTTGGGGTGGGGGTGAACTTTGTTGCGCTTGCTTTTCTGCGGGAGAATAATTGGTTTGTTGCAACCTGGACCATACGGAGTTTTGTTTGCCCCTCCTTTCATTGTTGCGTGGTGCTTCTGTTCGATGCCCTTTATCTCTTGCTCTGTCTTGGGCAATTTGTTTTTCATTTCGCGCGAAGACTCGCGATGCTTCCATAAGCTTAGCTCAAGTGGTTGGCATGCCTTCTCTGCTCACGAGAGCTCTGCGGAGTTTATCACTGCGCGCACCTTGTATAAAGGCCACGCGCAAGAGTTGTTCAGTGATGCCTCCAATTGCAAGAGATTCCTGATTGAAACGAGTTATGTAGTCTTCAATGGTTTCATCATTTCTGCGTACGCAGTGCATGATGTCATCGGGGTCGCGCGTGTGTCTGTGCTGCTGTATAAAGTGGGCCTGGAACTTTTCCAATAGCTCTTCGAACCCATCGATTTGTCCTGTCGGCAAGCTTTCGAACCAGACACGCGCTGCACTCATGAGGCAGCGAGCAAACATGTGACACCATGTTGGCATCGTCCAGCTTTCTAAGTTTCCGGTGTTATAAAAACCTTGTAAGAAATCATCTGGATCTGTTGTACCATCGTACTTGCCTAAACCACTTGGCATCTTGGTTTTGTGTTGAATGGGAGCCTTCGCAATGCGCTCAGTGAATTTTGAATGTTTTACCAAGATGGCTAGCCTATATGGTGTGGTTACGTCCACTTGCGCTTTCGCTTGTGGGTTGTATGGCGTGTATAAATCCATATCAGCTTTGGCTCCAGGTGCTATGTTCATGTGTGCGCGAAGCTGTGAAACTCCTGCATGAGTATCTCGCGTCTTCCTCATGCTGTGCACCTCTTCCTCATCACTAATATCAGCGTGTTCGGTGTGAACAGAATGACCGTCTTCCGGCGCGCGCGCCTTTTTTGTTGTTCCCTGAATGGTTTGTTTATCAAATGCGAGCCTTTGTGTTAAGTCGGCTAACTTTTTGTGTTTTACCAGCTCATTGTATTTGTCCATTAAACGCCGTTGTTCGTTTATGAGCCATTCTTTAGGGTCATTGGTTTCAACTTCCGGACTCATTGGTCCTTTTTGTTTTGTACCTGTTAGATTTTGGAACGTGAGATCGTCTGGAGGAGTTTCAGTCTGGCTATGAGGTGTTGTGTTGAAGGGATGGTTACTGGTGGTGCGCGCAGTGTCACGCGGCGCCCTCAGAACCTAATGTCCCTCATTAACATCCTCAAGCTCATTATCCTCCAGAACTTGATCATTGTTTCGAACACCGGAAACCATGGTGAAGATTTTAGAGAGAAAACTGATGAAATAGTGGTTTTGTTGCCGTTGTAACAGGTGATGGCGCCAATGAAGAAGCGTGGATCGACTTACTCGTATTCGATCTACGTTCCTCGGGTATGAGTGTGCTAGATCACCGATGGTTTTCCGAGATACGAGTTCTTCCACCTACAAAACGAACAGCACCGTGAGCTTACCCCTCAGAAAGGGACAGAGGGGTCCTCTTTGGGGTAACCCTCCGGTGTGAGAATAAGATATTGCAGGAGAAGATAAGAAAGTGAAAATGAGTAAAGGATTCAGAATATATTTCTTGCTTGACCCCAACTGTGGAGGTGGTGTGGTATTTATAGTATTAGGGTTTCCAATGATTGGGCTCAGACCGAATCAGGGCCTTTTTGGCCTCCTCCTATTGCTTCGCGCCACGTGTACTTAGGACACCTGGTGCTTTTTCATTGATTATTCTCTAACCAAGGTATTCTACCTGACCCATGTGCCATCACGTGGTGGCATATGGATTTTGCTGAGTTGTCCACCCTTCATTGGCAGCTGTCAACATCAGCACATTCTTTATTCCTTAAAAGATACCTTCTGGAAGGTTGTCTGATGAGTACAATCATGGTTGTCCTTATCCTGATTTGGATTAGACTATTCTCATTTGTTGTGTTGTCCTTTATGCGCCTATCCCGGGGATGCGCAAGGTCTTCTCTTTATTCTCACGCGCAGATGTTTCATGCGCAGATGTGATATGCGTGAGCATGTGATATACGTAAGCATATGTAATATGCGTGAGCATATGTGATATGCGCCACGCGCAGATGTGATATGCGTGAGCATATGTGATGCGTGAGCATATGTGATATGCGCGAGCATATGTGATATGCGTCATGCGCATAGGTTTTGGCTTTGTGTCTTCATGACATCCTGATTTCAAGCCTCTTGTCTATATCTTGTGGGTTGACCCGCCCCGCTCGATGTTAAGGCGGGTGCATACCCCTTCAGTCGACTTTGAAGGAGTTGATGGCTAAGTTATTGCAATTGCCCATGCTATCGTGTCTACTCGTTTTTCTTTTATAATATTCAGATAATTTCTAAGGTTTTATAAAGAAGGTTATATCATATAGAATCCTTTTATTAGTTTACATCATATAGATTACGACGTTTTAGATGTAAGTAAAACTAAGGGTGGTGATTCTTGACTTATCGTTTGAACTCGATATTAAGATATTTAGATTTAGATTTTGTGTTAGTCGTGTTTAACGTGCTTAATAAATAAATAGTCTGTGTTCATGTTAATTTGTTTAATCCCTTTGATCAAACGAACCATATTCGGAATTACAAGTTTAACCCGTTTGATAAAAAAAATCGATAGGTTAACATGATAAAAAGATTCGAAATATTTATACTTTCGTAGAGACTATTGAAGAGTTTTTAGTAGTATAATATGAATTATCCCTAAATGATAAGTTGAGTTCTATTATCAGCTTGCCAAACTTTGAATCATATGTGTTTAAGGAATAATCATGATATATATTAGAGCATGTATTGCATTTGAGAGTGATTGTTTTAATATTGATACAATGTTGTAAGGTTATGTGTTATGTTTATGGTAGGGTGAAAAGGACAATGTAAAATGGATAAATAGAAGCATGTAAGTGCTTAATTAGGAAAATGAAGCATGTAAGTGCTTAATTAGGAAAATGGCTTTCACATTCACACTCACTAGAGTGTGTTATGAGAGGTGTGAGGGAAAGAGACAAATAATCATTAGACGAAGTGAGTCGAATTTAATAATTGATTATATAATTAAATAATTAATTTAATAAAAATAAAAATAATCTCAAACGACTTCTCACCGGCCATTGTTCTCACAGTCCCTTCTTTGACGCTCTTTGGCGGTGGGTGAGTAATGGATTTGGCCTCGGCGATTTAACAGTGACAATTGGTGGCGCCCTTTGGCAAATATGGGCGATAATTGAGTGTGATGATCTTAGGTTTTGCTTGAGAGATTTATAAGGTTTAACTTAATTTGCTTGTTTGGTAATTTCTTGTTTATCTTAGTTTTAATAATTTAGAGGGTTGGAGCTGCTGATTTAAAGAGTTCGAGGGTTGCCAAGAACATTTTTTGTAGCTCGTATAAGCGAAATACTTCAATATGAAAAATATTTTTATACAATTTAAAAAGCTATATAGGATTATATTGAAAATACAAAACATACATCAATCATGGCAAACAAATCGTGCTCGTGATGCTGATACAATGGTAAGTCCATGCAAGGACCACTATCTGTAACATCCCGAAATTTCAAAGTGATATTAATTATATTACTTACTAATAGAGGGAAAGTTTACTCGGGTTATCAGGAAATAAATAAAAGAGTAGGAGTTGGTATGGGTCGGGCTAGTGTCGGGTAATGGATGTTGGTTATGGATTTGGATTAATGAGAATGGGATTTCAGGGATATAAATACCCCCAAAATCCCAACCATTTTCATTTTCACCAAACTTCCTACACACACTCAAAACACACACATTCTAACCGATCAAGATTCGAAGCCGAGACCCGAGATTTTGCTGACAGATCTGAGTTGGTAAGGTAAGAACAAATCCAACAAAGCTAATATTACTGAAAATGGTTAGGATTGGATGGGTTAACCGGACCCGAAACCCAAACTGCCCAAATCGGACCCCTAAAACGTCGATTTTAGGCCGATTTGACGGTTGGGTTTTGTAGGCGCCGATCATACGATTCCGTGGGTACCAAAATCGAGTAATTTGGCTAAGAAACGAAGGAGTTATGGGCAAACAGATCTGTAGCGCGATAACTTCGCCTGCAAGATTAAGTTCGCCTGATGAACTTCGCCTTCAAGCGTAACTTCGCCTTCAAGCGTAACTTCGCCTAAGGATAACTTCGCCTGAAGCCAAGTTCGCCTAAGGTTTAACTTCGCCTGAAGCCAAGTTCGCCTAAGGTTTAACTTCGTCTGAAGCCAAGTTCGCCTAAGGTTTAACTTCGCCTGAAGCCAAGTTCGCCTAAGGTTTAACTTCTCCTAAAGCCAAGTTTGATTAGAAAATAAATTATAAAGCGATAAGTTAAAGTAAGCTAATACTAGGCCACCAGATTAGATCAGGCGAGTATTGATACGTGTAACTTGTACAGTCAGCCGAGCTCAAAAAGAGAAGGGATTTACAGCTATCAGAAAAAGAAGCAGAGTTCAGGTGAGTTTCTAGCCCCATTTATGTGTTATGTTTTCGAGGCTGTGTGCATACTCAATATGTTTGTTAATACGCTTATCCTAAGAGATAAGTGTATGCCTTATGTGAACGTTATGATATGTATGAATGATTGCTTGATGGTACGTGAACGATCTTCGGATATTGCACGTACTGTCAGGTTGTAATGTTATAAATATGGTAAGTATGATATGTATGAATGATTGCTTGATGGTACGTGAACGATCTTCGGATATTGCACGTACTGTCAGGTTGTAACGTTATAAATATGGTAAGTATGATATGTATGAATGATTGCTTGATGGTACGTGAACGATCTTCGGATATTGCACGTACTGTCAGGTTGTAACGTTATAAATATGGTAAGTATGATATGTATGTTTATGTGTATGAACGTAATAAAGTTAACAAAAGAAGGAAATGACGGTTGTATGGTTACGAAAAGGGTACCGAGCCCTAATAATACTCGAGGTATGATGTATGGTTGTATGGTAACGAAGAGGGAATCGAACCCTACTAATATTCGAAAACAAGGGACCAGACCCTTATAATATTTGTGATGTTAGGGACCAGACCCTTATAATATCTGTGATGTTAGGGACCAGACCCTTATAATATCTGTGATGTTAGGGACCAGACCCTTATAATATCTGTGATGTTAGGGACCAGACCCTTATAATATCTGTGATGTTAGGGACCAGACCCTTATAATATCTGTGATGTTAGGGACCAGACCCTTATAGTATCTGTGATGTTAGGGACCAGACCCTTATAATATCTGTGATGTTAGGGACCAGACCCTTATAATATCTGTGATGTTAGGGACCAGACCCTTATAATATCTGTGAGGTTATAGGGCGAAAGGCTCTTTAAAACGTATGATTA
The DNA here is from genome assembly GCF_021521415.1 of Bidens hawaiensis. Lineage (NCBI taxonomy): Eukaryota > Viridiplantae > Streptophyta > Magnoliopsida > Asterales > Asteraceae > Bidens > Bidens hawaiensis. The sequence goes on from NW_027500480.1 coordinate 42,507, forward strand.
TGAATGTAAAGAAAGTATGTAAGTAAGAATGAAGGTATGAGTACTTATGTGTGTATGAAAGAAAGTTATGAGGTTAAGTACGTATGTATGTAAGAAGGTATTGTATGATATTGTATGATTAACTAGAACTCACTCAGCGTAGCTGACTTTTAGTATGCACGCAGGTGAGTAGGATGTGGCAGCTCGCTTGAGGAGACACATGGCACTGAACAAGAATCTGGCATCTGAACACTTATGATGTTTTAATTTAATGCTTTAATGTTAAAAGACAAAGGATGTTTTGAGACAAGTTATGAATTACGTAAAGTTTTATGAAAGTTTTATATTCCGCGTAAATGTTTTAATTAACTCTGATATTTAGAACTGTGTTTATGAGTAAATCCGACGCTAAAGTAGGGTGCCCGGGTTCGGGGCCTTACAAGTTGGTATCAGAGCAAAGTTCGAGAGATTTAAGCATCCTACATGCTTAGACTCGAACAGAGAATGGGATTAAATTAAGAAATGAAAGAAGATGCCAGTTCAAGATAGCCATGTGTCACACAAGCAAGCTCGGTAAAGGTAAAAGTATATGATTAATTTCATGTATAACGTAAGAATGTGTAAGGAAGTTAGCTTAATTGCTATAGAAAGAATGTTTGAATGTTAGCTAAATTGCTAAAAAAAGGAATGTGTGTATGCTAGCTTAATTGCTAAGGATAAGAATGTAGGTTATATGTATGATTATGGTTGTGTGTGAAGTAGAACCTAGCACAAGTGAAATCACCACGGGAAATATGTAGAACCTGAGGAGTAATGTTAAGAGTTAATTACACTTGGCCACTGTCATTAACTATTTACCTTACGAATCATGTGCTAAATAATTCCTAGAGAGATAACGTTTGTGTTTCCTTAGAGATAAGATAGATGACCGATACAAAGGAGGTCGTACTAGACGCTGTGGTAAAATACGTTCCAACCAGACACCCTTTTTGAAGAGGGTGACAAAGCGATGTACGAAAGCAGCAGGACTTCAACTTTAGGAAGTATTGAAGAGGGACCACACTTGGAGCTTGTAGTAAAATATTAATGGAGTTGCTAAAATTGTATCGCACTACAATGCCAAAAATGTTCTCTGAAGCATCAAATGCAGCTCGAACTAGGAAGTCCAAGTGGAGGCAACATGAAAGAAACGGAGATAAGCCAACTAGAATGAGTCAAGAAATGTAGTATGTCTGCAATGGTTAACTCAATAAAGGAACTTGCTGGGATCGGGAGTAACGAAGAAAATGATGAGGAAGCGGAGGTGATTGAAAAGGACGGTGATTGTCAAGATATCCTGAGTAAACATGCATGAAAGGATGAGGCTACATAGTGTAGTGAATATGAAAGAAGACGCTAAGAAGAATCTAGTTGTGTACCTGAGACCATATGGAAGAGACCACTAGCGATACTTTCGTTAAAATATGAGGATGGTTAAGAATTGTAAGGTAGAATTAGAAGGATGTGAGTTCCTTGCTACTCTTTATGATTGACCTTAAGAGAGTTCGATGTCGTTTGGGACTGGATTTGACGTTTGAACTTAAAGCTCGTATAGAAGGTAAGAATGAGTTGATAATGTTTAAGTCTTTGGGTGACGGTACAGTGACGGTTTATGATATTAAGGAAAGTTCAAGGCTTAACGTCATTCCGATTTAAAAAAAAAAAAAAAAAAAAAATGGAGATGAAAGTATGAGGATGTGTATAGATTTCTATGAGTTGAACAAGCTTACTGTAAAGAAAATATATTGCCACAAATGGATAATTTGTTTGATCAAATGCAAGGTGCGAGTTGGTCCTCGCAAATAGACCTCAGAGCAGGCTATCATCAGTTGAAAGTGAAAGAGGCAGACATCCCTAAGACAACATTTCAAACGCGATATGAATACTACGAGTTTCTCGTGATACCGTTTAGATAGACGAATGCTCAAGCAACATTTATGGTTATGATGAATTAGGTATGTCATCCAATATTAGGACAAATATGTCGTTGCCTTCACAGAAGATAGTTTTGGTTATTCAAGGGATAAGTCCGACCATGCTGAACACTTGAGAGAAGAGTTGGAAACGCTGAAGAAAGAGTAATCGTTGGCTAAGTTTTCAAGGGGTACCATTGACACATTTCATAAGAAACAGAAGGAACGGAATACGAGGCAAGAAGATGAGTGAGGCTGATAAAGGATTATGACTGTGGAGTCAAGTATTATCCTGGTGAGGCTAATATGGTTGCTGACGGCCAGAATGTGGAGAAGATATCACGACATTTAAGTAGTATAAATTAATTAGTACTCCGGATTGCATTAGCAAGATCCACAAGGTACCTTTAAAAGTTATAAAGGATGAGAGCAAGATAAAAAAATAAATAAATGAATTCCCTAGTTACACCGAGAGTTGAAAGATAATACTTATGATGTGAAAATCAGATTTGGTCACCTGAGGATTCCACGTCATGGGTATCCTCGAGGCCAAATCCTAGATGAAGGTCATAAGTCTAGATGTCGGTTATAATGAAGGCGTATACTAATGGAAGTCACATGCTTAAGTAGAAGTCAAATGAAGATGAGTCCATGGTATGTGACAGCTATGGTTATACTTGATACTTTGCATACACAGATAAGAACAACCGCATGTGTTACGATTATGGAGCCGACGGTCACACCGCAAGAGGATGCTAGAAACCAGGGACAAAAGGTGGAAAGACATGCAAGGAAAGCGTAGATATGGTTTAGACGAGTCTTGGCACAAATGATTAGTGAGTAATTGATAATCATGTGATCATGGAAGGAAGTCCTCTGGAACGGAAAGGATAGAAAGGTATTATAAAAGAAAGTCAAGACATGCCAGAAAGGAAGTCGGTTAAGGTAATTGGTTACGATAGGTCAGGCAGCCTGATATGCAACGGCAAACAACAATGGATTCATAGGACAACGCGAGGCTTGATTAGTCAAGAAAGAGGGAGATGTATCATCATGGACTTCATGATCAAGCTACCTTGGACAGCTATAACTCATGAACCTTACATGTTGATGCAGAGCTGAAAATGAAAGAAGGTATAAGTGGTGACTTAAGGAGTTCTCCGACAAGTTATGCAATGGATGCGCTTAAGAATTGCAAGAAGTGTTCTCTCTCAAGGAATAGACAAAGGGATTTCTAAGAAGTAACCATTAAGAAGAAACTGAAGAGGTTTCTTTTTCTTTTTGGAATTAATATGTTTTGAACGTATTGCAAAGCAGTATATTTGCTAAAGGTTGTAATGGGACAGAATGATCATTCAGTGCTAAGTGTAATGATAGTAAGTGCAATGTTTCTATTTTAAGGACAAGAAAGAAGAGAACACTTGTGGAAGCGATATGCACTTGCAAAGTCTGGATAAGAAAGTGTATCACCAAGGACTTCATGGACAGGCTACCTAGGAAGCTAAAATTAATTAACATCACTCGTTGATTGTAAGACAAAGGATAAACCGGTAAGTTAGGGAGCTATGTCGGTTCAAGAAAGAATGTGAATACAGGAAGTATTCCTTTTACAAGGATTAAGCAGGTTTCGAGGACGAAACCTCTTATAAGGAGGGTAGACTTGTAACATCCCGAAATTTCAAAGTGATATTAATTATATTACTTACTAATAGAGGGAAAGTTTACTCGGGTTATCAGGAAATAAATAAAAGAGTAGGAGTTGGTATGGGTCGGGCTAGTGTCAGGTAATGGATGTTGGTTATGGATTTGGATTAATGAGAATGGGATTTCAGGGATATAAATACCCCCAAAATCCCAACCATTTTCATTTTCACCAAACTTCCTACACACACTCAAAACACACACATTCTAACCGATCAAGATTCGAAGCCGAGACCCGAGATTTTGCTGACAGATCTGAGTTGGTAAGGTAAGAACAAATCCAACAAAGCTAATATTACTGAAAATGGTTAGGATTGGATGGGTTAACCGGACCCGAAACCCAAACTGCCCAAATCGGACCCCTAAAACGTCGATTTTAGGCCGATTTGACGGTTGGGTTTTGTAGGCGCCGATCATACGATTCCGTGGGTACCAAAATCGAGTTATTTGGCTAAGAAACGAAGGAGTTATGGGCAAACAGATCTGCAGCGCGATAACTACGCCTGCAAGATTAAGTTCGCCTGATGAACTTCGCCTTCAAGCGTAACTTCGCCTTCAAGCGTAACTTCGCCTAAGGATAACTTCGCCTGAAGCCAAGTTCGCCTAAGGTTTAACTTCGCCTGAAGCCAAGTTCTCCTAAGGTTTAACTTCGCCTGAAGCCAAGTTCGCCTAAGGTTTAACTTCGCCTGAAGCCAAGTTCGCCTAAGGTTTAACTTCGCCTAAAGCCAAGTTTGATTAGAAAATAAATTATAAAGCGATAAGTTAAAGTAAGCTAATACTAGGCCACCAGATTAGATCAGGCGAGTATTGATACGTGTAACTTGTACAGTCAGCCGAGCTTCAAAAGAGAAGGGATTTACAGCTATCAGAAAAAGAAGCAGAGTTCAGGTGAGTTTCTAGCCCCATTTATGTGTTATGTTTTCGGGGCTGTGTGCATACTCAATATGTTTGTTAATACGCTTATCCTAAGAGATAAGTGTATGCCTTATGTGAACTTTATGATATGTATGAATGATTGCTTGATGGTACGTGAACGATCTTCGGATATTGCACGTACTGTCAGGTTGTAACGTTATAAATATGGTAAGTATGATATGTATGAATGATTGCTTGATGGTACGTGAACGATCTTCGGATATTGCACGTACTGTCAGGTTGTAACGTTATAAATATGGTAAGTATGATATGTATGAATGATTGCTTGATGGTACGTGAACGATCTTCGGATATTGCACGTACTGTCAGGTTGTAACGTTATAAATATGGTAAGTATGATATGTATGTTTATGTGTATGAACGTAATAAAGTTAACAAAAGAAGGAAATGACGGTTGTATGGTTGTATGGTTACGAAAAGGGTACCGAGCCCTAATAATACTCGAGGTATGATGTATGGTTGTATGGTAACGAAGAGGGAATCGAACCCTACTAATATTCGAAAACAAGGGACCAGACCCTTATAATATCTGTGATGTTAGGGACCAGACCCTTATAATATCTGTGATGTTAGGGACCAGACCCTTATAATATCTGTGATGTTAGGGACCAGACCCTTATAATATCTGTGATGTTAGGGACCAGACCCTTATAGTATCTGTGATGTTAGGGACCAGACCCTTATAGTATCTGTGATGTTAGGGACCAGACCCTTATAATATCTGTGAGGTTATAGGGCGAAAGGCTCTTTAAAACGTATGATTATGAATGTAAAGAAAGTATGTAAGTAAGAAAGAAAGTATGTAAGTAAGAATGAAGGTATGAGTACTTATGTGTGTATGAAAGAAAGTTATGAGGTTAAGTACGTATGTATGTAAGAAGGTATTGTATGATATTGTATGATTAACTAGAACTCACTCAGCGTAGCTGACTTTTAGTATGCACGCAGGTGAGTAGGATGTGGCAGCTCGCTTGAGGAGACACATGGCACTGAACAAGAATCTGGCATCTGAAGACTTATGATGTTTTAATTTAATGCTTTAATGTTAAAAGACAAAGGATGTTTTGAGACAAGTTATGAATTACGTAAAGTTTTATGAAAGTTTTATATTCCGCGTAAATGTTTTAATTAACTCTGATATTTAGAACTGTGTTTATGAGTAAATCCGACGCTAAAGTAGGGTGCCCGGGTTCGGGGCCTTACACTATCGTTGGCCACAAGGTCATGCCACGCTAATATTCTAGTCCTTTTTAACAATCACCATCGACTGAATTAAGTTCCTCACAAATATAAAACATCGGTTGTCATATTGTCATCACTTTTTAACATTTGCTTATGTTTTGGATGAAAATTTGAAGTTAAAGAAATTCAATGCCATTTATAGAGTGTATAATTAACGTTTATGATTTTTTTTTGTTGAACAACGGCAATGAATTAAAATCAACACCGATTGGTAAGAAGCTAGATGTCGGTAATAAATTAAAATCAACACCCGACTAGTAAGAAGCTATATAGACAAAAATGAAAAAACTTGAATTATTGAGTATTGTATTAATTATTTCCCGATTTTAAGAAGAATGGTGTCAAATTCAAGCGAAGACTTTGATTTGTTGTCATAAAAATAATTAAGATTGTCAAAACTCTAACACTTTTGACTTTATTTTTCAAATGACACCCAAAATAGACATGGGTTTCTTTGATACGAGACCGAGTCATGCGTTGAATCAAACAACACATAAAAATAGAACATTTGATTCTAGTCATTCAACGAGGAGTGCAATTCTTTTAATTTTTAAATATTACCTTTTCAAAGAATGGAATGTAACATTCGTTACTTTTCAAAACTGAAAACCCGACCCATTTTCAAATTTTTGGTTTTGATTATTAATATATATATATATATATATATATGTCATTCCTCATTTTATTTATATTCACATTCGTTAAATCATCCCGTTCCGTCGTTTTATTATTATTATTTTTTCTTTCGTGTTTAACGTTCATCGTTAATAATATTCATGATGATTTACGTTTATCGCTCGTTCGTTTTTCATTTTATTCAATTAACGAAACTCCAAAGTTAAGGTTTTATTTAAACGATTTGCGAACTATACGGATTTAATACGAAAATATCTAAATTATTAATTCCTATCTCGTTTATTTATATGGCAAACTTCAAGGTTTATTATGTAAATGCACTACAAATTCATTATTAATACAATTTAAAACATGAAGGACCAATTGTGTAAAATTTGTTTAAGTTATATTATTTTATTATAACTACCCCAATCCATACCCCCAGCCCCTGCCCGTCTTTCCGATGAAGCCCCTCCAACCGTCGCCGGCGACGCAATGAAGATTCCGGCAAGCCTAAACAACCCTTAATATACGTTCTTTGATCCATTCATCTAGCATAACGACTTTTATCGTAGTCAATAAACATTAATCAACTTGTTAATTGTACCATAACATCCCTTAAACGTCCATTAATCCCGTAATAGCCGCTGTTAAATGGCCGGACTATCTGCAATTAGCATTAACAGGTATTTAGCATAAATAGTTTCAATTGACAGTATAAATAGGATACTACACGGCCTCTACAACTCGCTCCTATCTTTCAATTTAGTCTCTCTTATCACTCTCAAATCAGTTCTATTACACCGTGTCTTGAAAATATCATATTACCCGTATTAATGTTAGGTTATTAGCCAAACGTATTAAAATAATATAAACGTTAATATTATAACTCTTCTTCGTTAACACAGTTATATTTGTTCAATATAAAATTTCCATTTAAAATTTGTGTCTTTCATAATAGCATTAAGTCATAAATAATAAACATCGTACAAATTCATTAAACTATAGTCGTTAATTTTTAAAGTTTAAATATAATAAAATGCTAAATAGAAGTTAAAATAAAATAACACATATTCCCAACCAATAATTTACTCATATTACCCCGTTAGTCAGCCTCTAAATTTTCATATTTATTTTATTTATAGTTCAGGATGTTCAGTTGCTACGATTTCGTATTGTGCTTTTAGTTTATAATTCAAGTTTATCTTCAATTTCGAGGTGAGTTTCTCACACTCCCTTTTAAACGTTTTCATATTTTGGGGGTAGTATATGTATCCTATCAAACCTTAAGAATTACAATTTTGCTTACAAACTACAATTCATATCATGGACTGTGTGCTTATTTGCTTATTTGTTATATACATGGATTTCAAGTGGTTGCCTCAATAAGTATGATCATAAGCCCCCTTTGCACTCAGGTCCATTTGTATCGAGTGGAAAAGAGACCTTATATCTGAGTACGTTAGTAGTCCCAACTGGAAATGGCCTTCGTTTGTTATTTACACTCAGGTCCATTGGTGTAAATAACCCTTATGTGCTCATTTCACAAGTTTCATGGAATTGTATGATTTTTACATATTATATCAAACCGTGAGATTCTCACCAGCTATGTTCATAATTGACTTTATTTTATACATATGCTACAAGTATAGAGATACAAGGATGAAGGCTAGAAGACACGTAGCATGCTTATAGGATATTCAAAGAACAACTTATCGTTTCATTTATTTATTTGTTTACAACTTGTGTTACATGATGATTTAAATGAAATAATGTTATAATTGTCACCTAATAGTGTCACGTGTGTTTGAGCAATCTGTACGTCACACTCAGGCGTTTCCGCTTTAGTCGGGGTTTTACACGGAACAACTTATAATAGATCAATTTAAAATTTTCTTAAAAGTATTGATCATAAAAATATTTACTTATATAATTAAATATATCTTTTGGTTCAAATTTATTAGATTTTCAATAATATACCAAAAAATAAAGTTTACTTTTCTAACATTTTGTGTTTGATAAATTGTTTATGAGGATATAGTCCTTGTATTTTTATCATATTATGTGTCAACGAGAACCAACGTATATATACATCAAAGTTTTATTACTAACCTGAAACTTTAATATGTTGAATGATATAGTTTTATTGAATATAATAATAAAATAAAAGTTCTATATTTCTAAGCTTCTATATTTGGCGATAATTTGAAGAAAGAAATGATCAAATGATAGCCATATCGGGGTGAAAAAAGAGAGCTTCTATTAGCCTTGGCCCATGATTAATCAATCATTTGATTGGCTCACTGACATTTTTATGAATAAGTTGAGAAATTTTTATATATATTTTATATGAACTATGAAGGACATAATAGTAAATATATACTAGCCAGTTGCCCGCGTGATGTAGCGGTGTATGCGCAAACGCAACCGGTGTTGGGACGTTTGTAACATCGCAACGGTATGTGCGTAACCCGAGGTGGTATGCATTTAACGTAGCATCGGACGTGTAATCAGTGCCAATAAGCGTGTCACATAACGCTTATGCGCAAGTAATCCGATATGTATAAACAATGCCATCCGCGTAAATGATGCTTGAACTCGCGAAACTGGTGGCGACAATCAAGAAGGAAAGATGAAATGTAAAGTAATTTCAAATAAACTACTTTTTAGTTTTTACCCTTATTCATTTTGACGGACATGTTCCGACCCGAAAACGTTTTAATTCGAAGCCCGTTTTGACATGACCCCTTTCAATCTAAACCCATCCGGACATGAACTAAATTAACCCTTTTTGTATAAACTTGTTCCCAACCATAACTCGTTTCGATACCATTAGCTAAACCTGTCCGACCGTTATCACGTAGCATGTTAGTTTTTTAAAAATTAATATACTATAGCAATATCATACTCAAATTAAAGAGAATAAAATGTTCGTTTTTATGGTGTAATTTTTTAGAAAAAATATTAACGTGTGAAAAATTATGGCTGTTAAAAAGTCGTGAGGGTAGGTGGTTTCGAATGAGAGGAAAATGTGTAATTATTTATAAAATTAACAAAATTTGATTGAAGTTGAAGGACCATTATTGTAAATTATTTTTGAATGTGTAAAGACTATATTATCCCTACATTTATAAAATTATATGCATTGCTACTTGTATAATGTGCAATAAGGGTGATAACTCTTAAAATTTAAGAGGTCCCTCACTCCTATATTATATATAGTTGGTTAGGTTATAATAGGAAGTATACTTTTTGTAGAAATGATAAGAAGTAATTTTGTCCATTGATTTTGAATATGGAGGGTTGAGATTAGATTAGGGGGGGATCAAGTGTGAACACAAGGTGAAGGGCATTAAAGGAATAACACATTTATTGACTTTCTCTTTTCACATGCAAGACACACGCCAAATTCCCCAATCATTTTAAAACGTTCATAACTTTTTTTACGACGTTTTTATTGAAAAACAAATTCACCATAATAACGAGTGTCTTTTTATCTTTTATATGAGTACCATATTGTAATATAAAAATTAAAAAAAAATTAGTGGGTTTTCTACAAATTATGTTTTACCGAATTGTGTTTTACAAAATTGTGTTATACAATAGTATTTTTCATTGTGTTTTTTTCACTGTGTTATTTACGTTGTGTCATACAATTGTGTTTTTTATTGTGTTTTTGTTTCATAGTGTATTTCCATTGTGTTTTTTTCATTGTGTTTTTCATTGTGTTTTTTCGGACTTTTCCGAAGAGGTGGTAGCGGTGGGTGACGGTTGTGGTGGCGGTGGGCGGTGGAGTGGTGGTGGTTGTAAGAGATGAGTGAAGATGTAATTGGGTTTTATGTAAGTGAGTTTTTGAAATTAATTTAAGTGGGTTTTGAGATTAAAATAAGTGGGTTTTGATATTAAAGTATTAGACTAAAATACCCTTCTTTCTAACATTTTTAGAAAAATCAAACTTTTTATTTGAACCCAACCCTATATATAGTATAGATATAAATTTTTTAACCCCCTATCTACTCAAGAACCATATCCCTAAATTTCTCACTCTTTCTCCTAGCCAGTGGATTCTTTCTATTTTGCACCCCACAATCGTACACTTTTCATATTAATTACATATATTATATAGTTTCATCCTTGTTCGATCAAAATAAAATCAATTTTAAGTAAAATTTTGTTAGCACTACAAAAAAAAAAATAAATAAAAAATAATAATAATAAACATGTATATAGTGCTTTCTTACTTTATAGAGAGAGAAAAAGAGTGGGATAGATGGTAAAATAATTGCCTTTTAATATTCAAAACGACGAATACAAATATTTTTTAATTAGTACTATGTATAAAATTGGTTTTGTATGCAAATTTTCAAACTTTTGGCTTCTTCGCGCCTGAAATTGTGGAGCTACTTACCCGTGTTCAGCGGGTCATGCATAGTAATGTTATGACTCAAAGATCAGCAAATATAGTTTTTAAAAGATTGGGTTTTGCGATTCAAAAAGGAGTAGTGGCGCAGCTTGTTGCCCGCTTGCCTTTTGTTTCGATGTAATCTAAACTTTTCTTTAATAAGACCGTTAACAATAATTAATTCTTAATAAAATAAATAAATAAATAAATAAAAATGTATATTATTTACCTTATTAAGAGTTATTTGATCATTGTAAGGTTGTTTTTAAAAAAAAAAATTATATTTCATGAAAGAAGTTTTTGACTCATACTTGGTCATCCTCAAGTTTTTAATATGAAGTAACAATATGGGATAGGTAAAATTTCATTTTATCACTTGCATCCTTATAAACAAACTAATTTATAAATAAATAAGTAAATATTCATTTTGTTTTGATGGTTTCAACTCTCTAGGACGTCGGTATAGATAAAAGTTTGAAAATTGTCAATGACTACATATGCGGGTGAATGTGCGTGCGTGTGCTTTGGCACGACAAATGCCAAGTGTTACACATAAAGCGAACCACCTCTTCCAAACAAACATGATAAAAAACGACGTGTTAAAATACGTTGATAGTAACGATTTTCTAGTCACATATGGTATAGTATTAAATTCTAACATATTAGACCGAACTTCTATTTAATTTTTGTTATGTAAACACATTAAATACTCTAAGTTGTAGCTATAGATCCCGATGGAACTCAGTTTTATTTTTCTAGTTGGTGAATGGGGTTGTCTAATTGTTCTTTAAGCTCGAAATGACAAAACCTTCAATAATAAATCAAGATCAACAACTATGATTAGAATAGGGGAAAACTCCTTTAATTAAAATGAGAAGTTTGATGTAATTTTAATATACACATGTATTGAATAATTTGAATTTGGTTTATGCAATACTTCTAGCTTTTTGCTGGCCGGTAGCATTTCAATGCTTAATTACTAAAATAAATCATTTTCAAAAAAAATAAAGAAGAAAAAAATACAACACCACCATATTTATTTGTTTGAGAAGTACGATATTTTAATTAATGTCTATGTTTACAAACCTCACTCGAATTTTTCATTTTGAATAATTATTTTTACTTATATAATTACTAGCTTAGATTTATTAAGACATAACCCGGTTAACATCATACCCGACCCGCAGTTCACTCGGTTCCCCCCAAGTTCAAATTTTGAATTTTGTAACATCTATCTATATATTAAAGCAACACAATTTTTTCACTTGTCATTCAAGTAGACCCTCTACATAGATTCCAAGTGTACAAGTTTCCATTTTTATAATTTTTCCTTCATTAATGATAAAATGAAAAATTTGGTGAGAATTGAACTCAACACCTTACTTTTAAAATGCCTATGGCTTACCAACTCAACTAGGATTAATTGATGTTAGTATTCTCTTTTTCTTAATTGGTATAAATTCACAACCTTCCATTTTATTAGTTTTAAAATGCAAATACAAATTACTCTTACTAATCTGTGTATTTTAGCAAATTATTTATATATTATGAATCCATAAGATATGTTAATATGTATATTATTAAATTTAACTTTTTTATTTTACTTTACTTTTTAACAACCCGTGTGATCTAGTTTATTAATATGTAACCTCCTTGTATTAATTGTATTTACTTTCCTTTATCTTGGTCACAAATTATGCCTTGATCTTAGCTATCCTCTTGTATATGTAACCTTCCATTGTAAATGAAAAATATCAAGTTGATTGACCATTATTTTATATGGTATCATCTAGGTAAAACACCAAAAGATTCCGGCCAGAATACTTCATATTCCGGCAAACAGCAACCTCCGACCACCAGTTTTACGCGCCCACATATTTTCAGCCAGCAACTATGTCGTCCACAAACACCGATTCCGGCCCTGTTGCCACCACTCTAACACCCTCAAACTCCTCCATAACCATTGTCCAATTCCCTCAATCCTTGAAACTACTTTCCAACAATTTCTTAAGTTGGAAAACCCAAGTTAAAGCCCTTCTTCATGGTCTGGACTTATACAAGTTCATCGACGGCTCACACCCTTCTCCGGAACCTGCCACTGATGAGGCCGGAAAACATATCGCTGCCTCTCTAATTGGTTCCGACAAGATCGTTTATTATATGGTGCACTAGTCGGAAGCTTACCACCCACTATCATACCCCTTGTCACTAATGCCGCCTCTTCTATGAGGCGTGGAAGATATTATCCAACACATACGCTTCCACTTCACGTGGACACATTAAGCAATTGCAATACCACATCAAACAATTTGTCAAAACCCATGAACAACCAATAACCGAATACATGCAAGCCATTAAAACCATAGCCGACGAGCTTGTTATCCTCGGGAAACCTATGGATCCCGAAGACATAACCGATATAGTTCTTAAAGGACTTGACCAAACCGCATACAAATCCATCATTGAATCCACCCATGCTCGAGACAACCCCATATCATTCCATGAACTACATGAGAAACTCATTAATCATGAGTTATCTCTTGCTCAACAAAACCCGCCCACGACCAACATACACCAGCCAACAACTGCCTTTGTGGCCCATACCCGGCAATCCTCCAAACCATGGCACAACAGAAACCAATCCGCCAACTATAACAAAACTGATGGCATACTTCCCACACCAACTCAATCATCCGTTCGTCCTTTTTTGGGAAAATGCCAATTTTGCTTCAAACAAGGACATTCCTTAACATCTTGTTATACCTTCAAGAAACAAGCAAACCTCAAGCACACATGATGGGAGTCTCAAATAAAGATGCCAACAGCACCCCTTGGCTCTTTGATAGTGGTGCTTCCCACCATATCACCAATGACATCAATGCCTTATCTCTACACACACCTTATGATGGAACCGATGAACTTATCATCGTTGATGGTTCATCTTTAACTATTACTCATGTTGGCTCACTAAAGATCAATTTCCCAAATACTTAATAATGTCCTTTGCGTCCCATCTATATCTAAAAATATTATTTCTATTTCAAGAATATGCATTGACAATCATATACTAATGCAATTTTTTTCTTTTCATTTTCTTATCAAGGATTGCAACTCCAATCAAATTCTTCTACGGGGAACGGCTAGTCGTGGGATATATGAACTTCGTTCAACATCACCACCATCACTTTTTTATGTGCGTTCTAATAAATCAATCTCTTGGCACCATCGTCTTGGACATCCACATCTCCAAGTTTTAAAAGTTTTACATCTATTATTCCTAAATATTAATGTTTCAAATACTAGTTGTAATTCTTGTTGCATTAATAAAAGTCACAAATTACCGTTTCATAATTCTTCTCTTACATCCACAACACCTCTACTATTGATATTTTCCGATGTATGGACATCCCCAATATTATCAATTGATGGCTACAAATATTACATTATATTTGTAGATCATTTTACCAAATACATTTGGATTTATCCTTTAAAACATAAATCCGACTCTCTCACCACCTTCATTCGTTTTCAACATCTTGTCGAAAACTATTTCCAGACCAAAATAAAACAGTTATTTACTGAAAACGGCGGCGAATACATAAAACTTGCTACTCACCTATCTTCTTGTGATATCACTCATCTTACTTTTCCACCGCATACTCCCGAACATAACGGCTATGCTGAGCGACGGCATCGTCACATAGTCGAAACCGGTCTCACTCACCTCTCACATGCCCACATACCTTTTAAATTTTGGCCTTTTGCATTTACCACCGCAACCTACTTAATTAATCGTTTACCCACATCTACACTCCAAAATGATTCACCTTATTCTCGTCTTTTCAAAAAGATTGCCAATTATGAAAAATTAAGGAATTTTGGTTGTTTGACATGCCCTTTGCTTCGTCCATATTCACATCATAATTTACAATCTCGATCTAAGCCTTGTATCTTCATAGGCTACTCTTCCTCACAAAGTGCGTATCACCTTCTTGAGCCAATAACTAACAAAATCTTACCTTAAGACATGTTCATTTTACAGAGACAACTTTCCCATACTCCACCTTAACTCACACAACACCCACACCTACAACAGATCCAAATAGATGGTTGAAAATCACTATCATTCCACAATATCCAAACCCTCCCCCCTCCCCCACGTTTAACCCATCCACCACTTCATTCAATTCCGAAAACGACACTCAAAGCCAATCAACATCTCAAACACCATCTACCACTTCAAACCCTACTACTACTACCGCTGCTGCCGCCGCTGCCGCCGCCGCCGCCGCCGCTGCTGCCACCGCTGCTGCCACCACTGCTGCCACCACTACCACCACTACTACCACCACTACTACCACCACTACTACTACCAACACTACTACTACCACTACCACTACCACTACCACTACCACTACTACCACTACTACCACCACTACTACTACCACTACAACTACCACTACTACCACTTTCCCTACGGACCAAACTGAAAACCCACTCCCTTCACCAAATTTATCTACTACACCCTCACCTATTTCAAGCCTAACACAAACTAATAACCCACACACCACTACCCTTCCTCTAATTACTGAAAGACAAACCCGCCACACATGTAAACCAAACTAAAAATATCACAATAACGATTTCTTACTTTATCACTCTATTTTTCAACCATTTCCCGAACCCTCAAACATTACCCAAGCCCTTAAACAACCTCACTGGCGAAAGGTAATGCAAGATGAACATGAAGCCCTCATTCGTAACCAAGCATGGACCATCGTTCCTCGCAAATCCATTCCTAACCTTGTTGGCTGTAAATGGGTTTTTCGCCCAAAGTTTAAACCTGACGGTTCCGTTGACCGTTTAAAAGCCCGATTAGTTGCAAAAGGTTTTAATCAACGACAGAGAATTGATTATATTGAAACTTTTAGTCCGCTTGTTAAACCCGCTTCATTTCGACTTGTTCTTGCATTAGCCGCCTCTCATAATTGGTCCTTACGACAACTTGACATTAATTGTGACATCTGCCCCGATCCGACCCGACCCAGGTACCCGTTTCCCTTATCCGATCTCTTTCTGTTATGATTTAATATTTATTTATACTTATATTTTACTTTTAATAATAATAATATATTTTCCTTTCCGCCTCTTTCTCTCTCTTTCTTTCCGCCGTCCCGTCCCTCTTCCTTCTTCTCTCTTTCCGCCTTCTTTTCCCTCTTGTCGCCGTCCCGCCCTTAAGCCTTGTTTCCTTCTTTTTCTTCTAACTCTTTGCTTGTCCTTTGTTCCTTCCCGCCTAAGGTTGTCTGCGCAGCTCCACGCGCCAGACTCCTTACAAGGAAGCCTGCGTGAAGACCACCTGTTACTGCGATACGCGAGACGAACTGTCCCCGCAGCGCGCTAAGGATTTTAGTTCTTCCCGCGGCGCGCTATGGATATCGTTCTTCCCGCGACGCGCTAAGGAATATAGTTCTTCTCGCGACGCGCTTAGAATTGAAGTTCTTCCCGCGGCGCGCTTAGAATTGTAGTTCTTTCCGCGGCGCGCAAAGGTTGGTTCTGTCTGCCTTCGCGCTCGCGCACTCTTGACCTTCTGTGTCTGCCTTCGCGCTCAAGCTTTCTCGCGCTATGTCTTGAGTCTTTTCTTCTGTTTAATCCAGCTGTTTACTTTTGTGTTGTCTTATCTTCTGTGCTGTTGACCTGACCTATCTTATGTCTGAAAAGCCACTTTTGGCGCAGCATGCGCACCAACCCCATTGGTTGACAGAAAAAGTGACTGACATTATCTTTTGAGATCTGCTTTTCCATGCTTTGACCAGTACCTTTATCTGACCCGCCCATGCCTGTTTACTGTTCCCTGTCAGCTTTTCCTTTGCCCCCTGCAGCTGCCATATCTTTTGATATCTTTTGCTTTTGGAATCTTTTACTTTTTGGAGATCTTTTCCCCTTTTCTAGGGATTGTGTTCCCTAGGGTTTCCCTATAAATAATAATGTTATTTTCCTAACACTACACACACAAAGCACTTAAACTCTCCTGTTCTCTCTTGCTCCTTGCCGTTGTTCTTCCTCTGCCGTCTCCTCTCTCTTTGCCTCCGTCTTCCTTCCTGTTCTGCCCTGCTTTTCCGGTAATATATATATTATATAATAATTTACTTATTAATTATGCTAACTTATAATCAAGACTAAAAACCAATCATTAAAACAATAATCTTATTTATAGGTTAACTTGTGCTTGTTTAAAGTTGGTTCTTGCTTACACCGCATCGTTTATCAAGTGAGTAATCTCGTATCTAATCCCTTTTTGCTTTTAATGTTTTGGGATGTTCATGTGTTCATACAAACTTAGAGTCTTAAACTGTTTATGAACTTTAGTCGCGCAGTATCCCATGTGTTGAGGACGTAGACTTGGCTGTTTATTTGTATGTGTGGATCATTAACCGTCTTGTCGGTCTATTCCGCAGTTCTCATGGTACCATTAGATGAACACGGGAGAACTATCGTTTATGATTTTCTCTTTTGTTTACACTTGCACAGTCTTTCTTGTTTGTGAGCTCAATTGTGAGCACTGGCAGTCTATGAATCTTAGAGTTGGTCCCGATCGGATTACACCCTTGTTGAAAACCAGACATACACATGTTGCGCGCAGATTTATTGTTATCTATGTATTGTATTAAACTTGATTTCTCACCAACACGCAAGTGTTTGACGTTTATTTTAACACATGTTCAGGTTTGCAGTAGCTGTTTTGGAGCTTGAGGACACGTAGGAAGTTTTCTTTATTTTGGACCTAGATTAAAATGTATCAAGACAAGTTATTGCTGTTCGAATATTATGATTTATAATATATTGATTTATGATGATTTATGTTATCTTATGTTTACTTTGCTCGTGCGCGAATGAATGTATTTATTAAATATTGACACCCAATAGTGTCACGAGTAATGAAACAATATGTGGCGCCCCGATGTATAATCCGCCTTTGGTCGGGGTGTTACATTAATAATGCCTTTCTTCAAGGAACACTCTCCGAATCCGTTTACATGTCTCAACCGCCCGGGTCTATTGACCCGTCTCTCCCAAATCACGTTTGTAAACTAAACAAGTCTATCTATGGTCTTCGACAAGTGTCCCGCGCTTGGTATTACGAACTCAAATCGTTCCTCATCTCCAATAATTTCAAACCCACTATTTCTGACCTCTCTCTCTTCATTCATCGTTCTACCACCTCCCCCATTTATATTTTAGTATATGTTGATGACATTATCATCATTGGTCCTAACCCATCTCTTATTTCCTTTTTCATAAACTCTCTTGCCAACAAATTTTCCCTGAAATATTTGGGCAACCTTTCTTATTTTCTAGGTATCGAAGTTCTTCCTCACTCTGATGGCCTTTTTCTTTCCCAAAGCAAATATATACTCGATCTTCTTAATAAAACCAACATGAGTGATTGCAAACCAGCAACTACACCTATGACAACATCGGTCCATTATAACACCACTGATGGGTCACAATTACCTAATCCTACCGAATATAGGTCCATTGTTGGGGCCTTACAATACTTATCTTTAACCTATCTTGATGTTGTTTTTGCAGTAAACAAATTGTCACAATTCATGCATCGCCCAACAAATATCCATTGGGATGCCCTAAAATGATTGCTTCGTTATTTACATGATACACTTCATCATGGTTTGCTTATTCGTCGTAATTCACCTTTGCAATTACATGCTTTTACGGATGCGGATTGGGTGGGTGACAAGGAGACCTATAGAAGTACAACAGGATACATTGTTTATCTTGGTTCAAATCCCATTGCATGGAATTCTAAGCGACAACCAACTTTGGCTCGTTCATCTACGGAAGCTGAATTTCGAGCGGTTGCGTCAACTACAACCGAGGTACAATGGATTATTTCTCTAATGACCGAGCTTGGTTACAAATCCACAGTCACTCAAACTATTTATTGTGATAACCTTAGTGCAACCCACTACTCGGTGAATCCTATCTTTCACTCACGAATGAAAAATTTAGCTCTTGATTTTCATTTTGTTCGTGAAAAGGTGCAAAAAGGTATTATACGAGTAACCCATATTAAAGGAGATGATCAATTAGTAGATGCTTTAACTAAACCATTGCTCAAACCACGCTACCACGAGTTATTATCCAAGATCAGACTTCCCTCTCGGTCATCCATCTTGAGGGGCGATATTAAGACATAACCCGGTTAACATCATACCTAACCCGCAGTTCACTCGATTCCCCCCAAGTTCAAATTTTGACTTTTGTAACATTTATTAATATGTAACCTCCTTGTATTAATTGTATTTACTTTCCTTTATTTTGGCCACAAATTATGCCTTGATCTTAGCTATCCACTTATATATGTAACCTTCCATTGTAAATGAAAAATATCAAGTTGATTGACCATCATTTTATAAGATTATGATATAAGATTTTCAGTTTTTTACAGATGATGTAACAATATCAGGAATTTATCAAATATATTTACTCCTCATCTATTGATAATAAAATATCATTATCAATAGATTAATATATATGATTTTCACGCATACATGTAGGACAAAGTTTACACATTTGTTGCTTTCAGTTTTAATGTCAATCACAGAACTTAAAAGCACAATCTTCACATGTTGTTAAGCGAATCTGTTGGGAATTCCTTAGTCGGTTGTGGCTGGAAGCATGAATCGGCTAGAAGACTTGATTGCTCGGTGTGCAAGTTAACTAATAAACATTAATAATTAATTAGTTTGTGAATAATTATCTTATACTCCTAATCGAGTCATGACTTATGATTGGATATGTGTTAGATAATTATTGTGGAATTAATTAATTGAGTCCTAGTTATAGTCAAACGTATATAGGTTTGCTACATATACTGTATTTAGGATAGGGACATTGTAATCAAGTTTTTGAGATAGTTTTCTTGATCAATAAAGTGTTTGGGAGTTAGCCAAATGCATGTTTGTTTTTGTGAGTTATATCAATTCAATCTTGAGGATCATGAATTTTTTGTCGTAAATATATCTCGTTTGTTTACTAATGGCACCCGAGAAATTGTATTTTGTAAGAAAAAATCGTCCTTATTTGAGGTTTCTATCAAGATGGTCATCGATAGATGATCCGTAGCTAACGACAGCTAACAATGAAAATTCAACCAAGGCATTGAACCTTTAACTTCAAATTTTCATCTAGAACATAAGTAAGCATACAACAACCAACTAAACCTGCCATATTAAACCCAATAAACAAAATCAATACACAATCATATGATGAGAAAACCAATAGGGATGTGATCCTCATACACCACCTTCATCTGACTGGACATGCCTATCTTGGCTCGTATAAGCCTATACGGGTCGTATAGGCTATGCATGACTGACAGGGGACAAAAAATAGCTTTTTGCAACCTATATGACTGTATAGACCTATACGAGCTGTATAGGTGTTTCTTGGCTCGTATTGCTCCCAGACATACTATAAAACCTATACTGTCGTATAGGGCTATACGACCGTATAGAAAACTTTTGCAGAAAAAATCAGTCTGCCTTTGACCACTGTTAAGCGCTGCCGGAAAACAACTATATGAGATGCTTGTCAGTATGATTTGGCCAAATGTTTTCCTGTTTGCGTAATCGTTGATTGATTATTGTGTATAGACTATTACAAAGTGTAACATAATATGATCTTAAATGAATAGCCAAGTATGCTATGTAAATGTTAATAGACAATTTATTCTATCTTAAAATGTCATATTTAGCCAAGTATGTTATGTAAATGTAAGATGTCAATGTATTAATATTTAAAATTGTGTCCAAAAATTTGTCTATACTGCACGTATAGGCCAATACAAGGCACTACAAACAATAACCGACAAGCATCCAACACAAACTGACACGATTCAGGTGCTATACGACCGTATAGGAAAAAAAATGATGTGTGAGGATCTCTAGTGGTGTGAAAGTATCCTAAGCCAACCAATACTGCCATATAGAAACCAACTAATAATCATAAGCAAACACCAGTCGACGTAGACCATAAATGCCTAATTGTACATATTATAAGTACTACCACGCATGTGGGTTAAAGTAAAAAATAGATAGTTTTATAGGAAGATTAAGAATAAGTCTAGGCCTTTGGATATAGGATCTAGTGGTTGAGATTAGTAGTTTCCAAAACCAAATAGTTTACTAGGATTAAGATTTAGGCTACATAGTTTTCTTGATAGGCTCACATAGTTTTCTAACTTCAAATTTTATACCCTCTTGTCATTCTTAGAAAACTTTTTATTTTATTTCAATGCTTTTCCTACCACACATATACACAATCACCTAATCAAATTCAATTATTTACATACTCACATAATCAAACCAAATCCCTAAACATATATAGAAAAACAATTCAAAACTTGGTTTATAAAATTTAGAATACCAAGTTACACACACAATGTGCACACATATATAACCAATCGAAACAATGATAAATTCACATAAAAACAAATTTTTTTCTCATATTAGTATGGGGGGGGGGGGTTATTTAGATGGAGGTGGTCGGCGGCTGTGATAGTGGATGGATGGAAGTAGGTGGTTTGCGATGGTAAATGGATGGTGGTAGGTGGTTGTGCTTATGATTGATTAGAGGAGGATGTGTTGGTGGATGTTAGAAGTCGATGACTGTGATAGCAGACGAATGTTGGTAGTCGGTTGTGTTGGTGGCAGATAGTCAATTAGAGGCGGATGCATTATTGGAAGGCGGTGGCTGGAGGCTATGGTAGGGTGGATGCGTTATTGGAAATGATAAAGAATGGCAATCTGATCTCTTTTTGACCAAATATTACCAAATGATCACGAACAGACTTTGTCACTGATACAAATTTACTTTGTCACTGATACAAATTTACTTTATACTGTTGGTAACGTGTAAGTGCTTAAAGAAGGATTAGCTACAAATAATTATGTTATTGGTAATCCTCCGGGGACCACTAATGGATATCGACCATCAACTTTATATTTATGGTTTTTTCGACTTTACTCGACTTTACTAATTTACTATGTTACTTTTGACTACACAAACCGAACACCTGTTTATAATAAAAGATTGGGATATGTACAATTTCAATTTCTCACAATACCTTGACAAGAAAAGAAGGTTCTATAACTCTTTAGACACCAATGCCTCATGGAATGTTAGTTATGAGTGATGGGTGGTAGCACCTTTTGAACACCAAGCCCTAATGACCTTAAAGGTTTGAAATATTATATACATATAATAATACCAACGATCAGAAATTTATGGTTGAGGATCATCATTAATGGTTAAGTGGTTACCAAAGCCATGGTTAGAATGCTAGTTAGTATGGGGATTCATAGCTTCTTAGAGTTGCATTAGGACTTGAACTAATTTTATGTCTGTCTTCTCAAGAGTAGACTATATAGATGAAAACGTAGTGTTTGCTTATAACATATCTAAATTTTTTATATTGTCTTACCAATTTAATAAATAAAAAGAGGTGTGTGTGTGTTGAGAAAAAAAAGGGGGGTGGGGGGTGGGGGGGGGGGGGGGGGGGGTTTGGCTAGTATCTAAGTAGACAGGGGTGGTTTGGTATCTAAGTAGACACATTAATCATGTATGTTATTTTGATTTTTGAAGTAAAAATGGGTGTACTTCATGTTAACATGACGGTAAATCTGCAAAAACCTTATTCTCCGGAAAGCAGCTAAGATAAGTAAAAAATAATAAATGTTGTGACCAAGATTTCATTTTGAAAGATTGGGGATCGTGATTGGCTACTTAATTTGACTGAGATTTTTTATTTTCCATACGAATTGGGGCATGCTGAAATTTCATATTTGCTATTGGTTCATCATCCCATACTTTGTCAGACACATTTTCCTTGTTGAAGGAGCATTTAGTTTTAGGTTGACTTACATCTTACTAAATGTTTTTTTTTCCCAATTCCAAGCAATAATTGATCATATATTCATTCATATTGTAACAAGCCAAAATACTAGGATAGCAATGTGACGGATATTGCTAATCTCAAGTGAGTCTCATACTCGTTTGTAGAGTCGTTTTCCATGCCCGTCGTGTAATTGTCAGTCGCATATCAAGTACTGTTTGTTACAAAACATAAAAATTATAATGCCTTAATAATTATACCGTAACATCTAGAAAAATGTTCGAATTGGTTTGCAACTATTCGTTGAACGTTAAAACAACATTTTAAGACAGTTAATATACTTTTGTCATTTTCATTTGATGTGAATATACAATCAAGCACTCTTATCACATGATAAAAAAAATATACTAACAAAAAGTTATATGAGTACATAAAGAGTTTTATACGCAATTTTGTGCTAGTGAGTTTAGCTCATACAGTGCAACGATATGTTCTATCATAGGGTAGTGGGAGTGGTCATCCCACTCTAAATCATCTTTTATTTTCTTTTTCCTTCACTCCACGTTATGTTAGATTTTCATAGTTCATCCCAATCAATCTTTCAAGTGTGGAAATGACCATCTTTTACCCAAATTCATCTTTCACCCATTTTATATTTTATTTTATTTTTAAATTAACTAAATTATTTTCATATTAAAATGACATAATATAAAATTTCTATTGATAAAAAAACTACAAGCCTTGCTAAAAAACATACCCAACATTCCATCCCCAACATTTAGTGGCGTCTTGTTTTCGAGCTAAAACTGCTTTTAA
Source organism: Bidens hawaiensis (assembly GCF_021521415.1). Lineage (NCBI taxonomy): Eukaryota > Viridiplantae > Streptophyta > Magnoliopsida > Asterales > Asteraceae > Bidens > Bidens hawaiensis. The sequence goes on from NW_027500480.1 coordinate 66,064, forward strand.
AGCCGGTCCGGTCAAATTATCGCATGATTTACAAATAAATTCAAATCCGTTTTTTTTGTTGGGCTAACAACACCCGGCCAATGCTGTTCTTTTAAAACGAATTGTGTAGCTTTGTTTCTCGCGATTTTACCTTGCCTCGCTTGTTGTTTACTTTCTTTATCTTCGAATCGTTCGATATCAAGCATGATCATCCTTTCCTTGTGATAACTTGTGAAGTCGGTTATAACTTCTATCAAATCTAGATAGTTGCTTAAGTATGCTTGTCATGTTTGGATATTTGGCGTTCAAAGACATTGTGTACGTGTTCGATGCCGATGTCTTGGTTCATTTAGACGATTGGTTCATCATAAAGTCTGCTCCCACTTCCGAAACGAGACTCCATTTCATATTCCTGCTAACCTACCACATCCTCATATGAAGAAAACGTTTTTTTTTGGAGATTTCTTTCCTATATTTGGAAAGTGACGCCGTGATGATATTCTTCTCGTCTTGACCACTTTGTCGACCCGTCAACCTTTTGTTGAAGTTACCGTTGAATTTGTTTACCTTTTGTTTTAATTAATTCCAGTTTGAATTAATTTGATGAATGGAACGTTTAGTTAGCCAAGTGGTCACGGATGGCTTTTCCAAAACGGTCGTGTTTTTATTGATTTCCATCTTTCGGGTCCTTTGATATCGTGGCCCAAGCCCTAGCTAACGTGATCTCTTCATACTCGGACCATGGTTTTGCCTCTTTTTTTTCCTTGTAATTTTTTCTACCTTTTGTCGGATAATCCCATTCTTGGGGTTGGTGGTAGTTAGAATAGTTGCTGGTGTTTGTATTGTCGTGGGGTTGGGCAACGGTTGTAGGCGTTGTACGGGTCAAACATAGAGTTCGACCAAAGATCGACAAATCTCGAAGATTGGTTTGTGATTGGTGAAAATGGAGTTGCCATTGGTTACGTGAATTTTTGGTATTGGGACGGTATTTGTTGCTCATACGATCCAAACCCGAATTGAGACATCATTTCAAACGACACTTGCTGAGTTGATTTGGAAATACGAAAATTACTGGCTCTCGATTTCTTCGCACCTCTAACCTTACATGAATGACCCATATTTTGTAATTGAAAATAAGCTGTTTAGGTGTAAATAGAGAGAAAAGAGAACGAATTTTTTTTAAAAATGTTAATTGGCTGGTTAATTTATAGATTAGGTTTTAAATGATTTTCTTAAACAAATTTTTGACCGTTCAAATGGTCATATGACCGTTGTGTGGGACGATTAGCTTAGCTACCCTATTAAAGGGTTATTTTTTGGGCCCAAGCATGCCCGGGTATTGTTCCCGGTAGGGCTAAAGCCTTCTCGAGCCCAACTCGCATCCACTCCATCCTCCCTTGGAGTAAACATGTGATTATGTGAAACTTTTTTTTAGGAAAGTGTAGATAGGTGATGCTTGGTGGCGATGGGTGGATAGGTGGTAGTGACAAGCGGTGGTGGTGGGCGGTGGACAGTGGTGATGATGGTGGGGGGCAATGTAGGTGGTGGCGGGCGGTGCTGGTAGGTGGTGGCGGCAGCGGTGGGTGGCGGGCGGCAGCAATGGGTGGTGGTGGTGGTGAGAGTGCAATGAGCGGTGGTGGTGGTGGGAGGGTGCTGGAGGTGATATAGTGTGAAAGAGGGATGAAATAAAAAAAACAAGGATAATGAATGGAATGAATTTGAGGGGTTTTAAGGGAATGGAATGAACATGGTAATGGGTGATTCCATTCATTGACTAATCAAACATCTTTTTTCTCATTCCCTCACAATGGTCCATTCCATTCCGTCTCGCATTCCTACATACCAAACGCTACCTTATTTTATATTCTGATTATGATCTAATAAAGTGTGTAATTAAGATTGATCATCAGCTAATGTGTAAAAATTAGCGTTTTGAAACCCGGCCTGGCCGGGACCCCGGTCCCTATACCGGGCTGGGTCAAAGTATTTGGGCCGTTTCTAAAAACCCGTCTGGGTTTTGCAAGTGACGGTCGGCCCAGAATTGGTGACCTGGTGGGTGAACTGGTAAAACACATTATTAATTAAATCCAAAATGAAATATGCATGCCGAGATTCGAAGTTGGGTTATTTCCAGGGTCATTTCTAACGTAAAAGCTTTAATAATTACCCCATGAGCCAACCAACCTAGCTTTATTGATAAAACATAAATCATATATATTTAAAAAGCAATAAATAAAACATAAATAAACATTAAAGTTTGTTATTATTAGTATTATTATTGGTTATTAATATCTTTTATATGTATATGAATTATATATGTATAAATATATATTTAAATTATTTATCACGTCACCCGGGTCAAACACCAATCCACCCTTCTGGATCGGTCCGACCTTTAAAGCGTCCGGATCAACGTCCTGACCAAATATGAAAACATTGTTAAAAATTATATACATGAAATTAGAAGAAAATATATATATATGAACCACAATCAAGTTTGAAAAGAAAACTCTCCAAAATAGGAATGAGGGCCTTGGTGCATGAATGAACATATATATAAAGTCAAACTTATTATCGGTGGCATACCATATCCCATTATTAACCTCAGTCTTACTCTCTCGTGGTATTTTTAATTGTTTTCTCATAAATTTTCATGCAAATCCTTTTGTTCAAAGCCTATTTTTATCATTTCAAATTACGTGTTTCCTTCATTTTGGTCTCTTCCTTATTGCTTACGTGGGAAGCCCGAATAGTTCCAAAAAAGGTGAAAGAAAATCCTCACGTTTACACTCAAATACGAATTAAACTACACAACATGATCACCTCAAAGGTTTATTGAAAAATATCGAGGTAGAATTTTAATCCAATATATATTAAGATGGTATCTAAAAAATATATGAAAATGAATAAATTGTAAAAACATGTATTAAAGATGAAATATGATTAGCGTAAGTCAGAGTAATATTTAGATAACGACACAATCACCAATTTGGATTAGTGACAAAAGTGTATGGTGATGGTTGGGTAAAAGTTAGATATTGTATTATATTAACTAGTTATATTTAGTTAAATAAATGAATGAACATTGGTACTTCAATCATCGTTACGTGTTTCAGGGCATTGACGTTATAGAGGCTGAATGAGTTGATTTACGAGCTTGGAGTGAAGGCTTAGAAGTATGGGATTGGGATTGCATGCTTCATGATGCAGAAATGAATAAAGAAAAAGAAGTTGGCTGTCTCTTTTGTCCTTCGCGTGACGCGAAGGAAGTTGAAGACTCTACGCGAACCAGGCTAAAATAGACCCCGACTATTTTGTCCTTCGCGCTACGCGAAGGACAGGCCCATTATCACTTCGCGCGAGGCGAACCGCCTTAAAACGACAAAAATTAACCCTAATCACTATATAAACACATTTAAGCCCCCATTCATCATACCACTTGTTTCATAAGCTGAAGAAGAACCCAAAAACGATTTTCCATCATCCTGAAGCTTCCGGTTCAGCCATTGATCATATGTTCGTAAAGATAAGTTGTTTAAACGTTATATCAATGTTCGGCTAAAGTCTTGTGGTCATTCTAGGCTAAGGTTTGTGTAATTTAACTTTTGATCATATTCATTGTGGCTAAAGATTAAGAGTTTGATTAAGTTTTATGATTTGATCGTGCTTGATTATAACTTTGATTGTTTAAACAATTCGTGTTCTTGATTATTGATTATCGCATCACTTGTTTGGTTGTGTTTATCAACACTTAGGGTTAGACTTTTGTGTCATTGAACTAGTAATCAGCAGTTATTGCAATTTAATTGGTTTTCATAACATAAACTGGTAATTAAGTAGACAAAGTTCAATTGTGTCAACAATTCGATTCAGGTATTGTTTGTCATCACAATAAAACTAATAGGTCTAGTAATTACTACGCAATCAAGTCAGGTGAATATGTGATTAAGTTGAATGTCATATTACCCGAACCTAGAGTGAATATCTTTCATTATTATTGTTTGCAAACTTAAAAGTAATCGTTTCATTTTAATATTAATCTTTCAAACTACTTGACATCGTCTGTTCGCTTTAGTTAATTAAATCATTTAGTTAAAAATCGTAAAAAGTACTTGCACTTTCCTTGAGTCCCCGTGGAGACGGCTTTACTTACCCATACTAGTATAAGTATTTAAGTCACTAGAATTAATTGTTTTTTAGTAGACCATGACAGCCTACGTCATATGGCTTTTAACTAAAAGATTATGGGCACTTGAAACATGAAGGAAATATTAAATAAAAAAAGATTATATATATATATATATATGTATATATATGTATGTCTTAAATATACATAAACGACACCTTTTGAAGCTCTCTGTTGCTTCCTACATTTTCTCAAGCTACCAGATTGTTTTATTTGTACATTGAGGTTTCTCATGTATTTGACCCGAATTCACGGTTATGGATCTTACCAAATCCAGATAACCATTAAACGGGTTATAACATCTCATGAAATTAAAAATTAATCTCACAAAATATTTGATATGGAAATCCTATAAAATAGGAATATCCTAAAATTAATATATGATTAAAAAAATATATTATTATAATTAAGAAACAATTTTTATATTATTTGTAACACCCCGACCTTCGGCGTAATATGCTGGGGCGGAATATGTCGTGGCGGTACGTACAGATTGCTCATGAGCTCATGACACTATTAATGTGATAAATATAATTACTTAATTTCATTAAATCACAAGCACACAATTTGGCATTAATCAAATAACAATAGAAAAACTTTGAATTTCATTATTATATGTTTTTAATAACCTAATGGTTCAACTATCTAGTCTTCAATCCTCGAATTAAACTTCAACTTGCAGCAAGTTTAAAATAATATAATTTGTCAACAAAATGTTGCTGAGAATTCATAAAGTTTTGCATATGTATATAATACGAAAAGTGTAAAATTCACAAGTCAAGATGTAATGTCTCAATCATAAAGTAAAAGAAAAGTAAATACATGATATTCCCGTTCGTTTGACATAAGTCAAATCTACTAAGGAACCCCCGTTCACCGAGTTGGAGTATAGATAATGATAATGATAATGATACCGCCATTTATTAACAAAAGTTAAAAAATGGGCGGCGCAGGTACGTTCCGTCGGAATCTCCCACTTTGCGTTTGAGTATGTATATGTGTCTCTTCCACCAACAAAAACAATAAACAACTAGCACATAATCACATAATTTGTAAGCAATATGATACGAAACAAATACATACAAAACACGCTGGTGAATTTTAGTTTACCACATGAAACATGAAGTAACAAATAAAAGTTTGTAACGTGCTACACCCCAAAACATGTGAAAGTAAAAAGGGGTTATGAAAAACATCTGTTAAATAAGCGATAAAGAGTAAACAAGCGAAGATGGCTTTGAGTGAGTGAACCGACAAAGTTTGGTTCAACGACCGACCTTAGATAAATAAATAACTAGGATCAAAATGAGGTTGAAGAAAATAAGAAAAGGGTGGCCGACATGTTCGGTTTAAATTCTTAGACGAAAAAGTTTGTTTAAAAAATATTTTTGATTTAGTTTTATTTTATTTTATTTTTATTAGTTGAAAGAAAAAAAAGTTAATTATTTGGTTTAAGTTGATTTATTTTAACCTTAGGAAAAGAATAGTTTATAATAATTATTAGTTAATTTAAATGGGTTCGGTTCGTTTCTGAACCGAACATTATTCAAGAAAACGATTTGAACGAGTGGCTCGATTTTGGTCGGACACAAACTCATTTTGAGTCTGGTTTGTGTCTAACATGTTTGAAATGGTAAGCTAAGGTGAGATGATAGAAAAGTTTAGTCTTGTTTATTAGTTTGCAAAAGTTAGTTTTTTTTAACATAAAGTTTTTATAACGGACCATTAGACGAGCCGATTAACAAAGGATGATAAGTTATCACGAATGTAAATTGGGTTTGAAAATAAGATTATGACCAATTTGTGTTTCAAAAATAAAAACAAACATTACCCGATGATTGATTAACGAAAGAGCAAGACTTGAACAATTTGGCTTTTAATAGTCAAACGATGGACTTGAACACTATAAGAGAGCTAGAATATGAGTGAGAGTTAATTGGGTGTGGTAATGGATTTTCAAAGGTAGGGCATGAATTTATAGTACAAGAGTCGTTAATAACAATGCTTGACCGGATAAATTGGTCAAGCTAGTCTTTAGCCAAGTCTTAAGCAAGAGTTAATGATGAAATTTAATGGTTTGATCAAGAATTGATGAAAGGTAAAGATGTTATACATTTGAATATAGTCTATGTGAATTAAAGATCTTCTAAACCAAGTCTAAATACAAATCTTATTGGCAAAAGTCATGGAATTGGTCAAAATAAATAAATATAGTTGAATGTCATCCAAAATATGAAATTAATCATATTAGTGAAAAAAAAATAGTTGAAATATAATTAAAACATAAATGAATTGAATTGATCTTGACTTAAATTTAATGCTTCAGATAGTATTAATAAAACATCGTGATAATCATAAACAACATAATGATCATATTCAATAAATTAACCGTCTTTAATATAACTGAAGGTTCGAATTACATCAAACATTTTAAACGGGTTGGGTTTCGGGTTTTGAAAATTAAAAAATGTTACCCCACATCTCTTTCCTTGCAGCCATCAGAGAAAAAATCCACCATTGCCACTTGGTTTTCCGGCTATCACACCCCACTTGACGATTAACAACAAAACAACCTGTTTCAGCTGAATCAACAACCGCCGCCTCTGCTTTCAACTTCCACCCACTACTGGGGTCTAAAACCGACATCACCACCAGCAAAACCCTATATCTAGCTCTAACTCCCATTTCAAACCACTAGGAATGGTGGTTTCGGACGTCGACGCCGAAAAAACCAGCTCAAATCACACAACTAGTGATGACCAAACTCATTTGCAGGTGAAGAACATAGATGATAGGGGTAGTTCATGGTGGTGGTAAACTAGGAGACTCGGTGGATTTTTTGAGGTTGTGAGATTATAGGATTGATTTGCAGCTTAAGAGATTTCAACTGATGAAGGTGTAAGAGATTTGGAGTTAGTGACTTTGCGTGAATGATTATGGAGATGGATGCAAGAAATGAAGGTTAAAGATAGGTTCTAGACAAGATGGACATGATTTGATTTCAATGGTGAAGAAATAAGGTGGGCCCATCGTGTCATTAAAAATAAATTAAGAAAGAAATAAGTAAAAAGACAACTTTACCCTTTAGTTAACAATGAAGCATAACGGAGTTAACGATTTGGACGTAATTAGCAAGAAATGAGAAAGCTTGATTGTGTGTATGCACAAAAAGAACTTTTCGGACTAAATTCGCATGATTAACCAAACCACATGTACGATTTTGACACTTTACTCTATGAAATAGTGTGTATTGAATATAATACAACACTTTGACATACACAATACACAATATTACATATATACAAATACAACATTATTGTATATATACAATATACACTATTACATATATACACTACATCGACTTTTTTATTATTTGCATATAATATTACAGTATTGCATATATGCAATACACGTGATTACACATATGTATTACACTGTTGTTACATATATGCACTACATATACTTTTTTTGTCTTTTATTTTTTTATCTTTTTTTATGGTGATGAATAACAACATATAAGAAAGATGAAAAAAAAAATTAAAATATTTTTTAAAACATTAAAGCTATTTCTTTATTAGTTTTATAATTATTTCTCTAAGAGGGAGTTTTATCTTGATATATATATATATATGCTTAATTTCATACGAGAAACGATCTTAGTGCGAGAAATCAATATGGACCAATAATTTAATTATAAGTTTGAAATCTTTAAAAATAAATGAAAAAGTTTTAAATGCAATATTAAATGTCTTCTTTCTTCAATTAATACAAATAATTAAACAAATAATTTATCTCATCAATTAACATAACTAATCAAATTAATGTATTTAAAAAAATAGAGTAGGCTGCGGTTTTCGTCCTTGTGATTTGTCCAAATCTGCGGTGTTAGTCAAATATTTTTAAATTTGTGATTTTCGTCCATGCGGTTTCATTTCACTAGCAATTAAACCTGAATTCACCAATTCCGTTAAGTCTGGTCGTTAAACCCCTTAGCGTGTCCCTCACGTGAGGGGCAGGTTTTGTCCTTTTTCCACCCCAAATAAACCCTAATCCTAGTTCGCAACTCCCCTATGGCACCCCAACCTAAGGCGGAAATACCGGGGCATGAGCCAATTGTTCACAGCTCAAAGATACTATCTTAAATATAAATGACAATATCTATTAAGTTAATTATTTCATTCAAATTACAGTACATAAATATTCACAACACAAATAAATAATTTAAAACAAATAATCCAATCAAGATAAATATAATCTTTATTAAATTCCCTATGGTCTTTTCTAGACGTCCTTTTCAAGTCAAACTTCAATTCAAAGGCAGCCTGCATATACGTAAAAAATAGAGCTTGTCAACAACATATGTTGAGTGAGCTTATCACCAGTTTTTACAATAATATAATATTAATATATAAGAAATAAGCAAAACGTAATAAATTGTGGTAAATAAATCAAACCATGAGCAAGTAAGGTGTCAATTAACCATTGCTAAGCGAATCGAGCGTTGGTAAATCAACCATGAGCAAGTAGTAAGACCGTTGCCAAGAAAATCAGGCATGGGTTAAAAGTATGATCATACTCTAAATAAGAATATGTTGGACCTCTCCGAATGCAAACAAGTAAGCAAGTAGTAAGTATATTTGATAGATCACACACAGTTACACGTTTGCTATTTTGTGATATATAGATAATACAAAATACGGTAATACGCACATGTCCCCATAAACTTGTGAAAATTCAGTAAAATAGGGAAATGATAAAACTCACCTTAAATCGAAGGCAAGTGAATAATAATAATGATAAACGAGTTAACAATTAAATAGATCGTCTTCTAATGAGTGGAATTAAATACAGCAACTGAACCTGAAAATTTGAGATAAGAAAATATGAGTAAAAACGAACTCGTTGCCACTAGAATCATTCCAAACGGATGCTTAGAACTCCGGTTATGTTAAATTAAATATTTAAGCGAGTCGGTACTGACCAGAATCCGAACAGCGAGTCGGAAGTCGGGTTTTTGTCATTAACCTTAAAATTTCACTACGAGAATAAAAATCTTCTGGACCGAATGTTAGTTCCGAACAGAAGTATGAGAAAACGAATAGTCAAACTTGTTGACTGTTTTATCCTTTAACGGGTTTAAAACGAATTGACCAGTCAACACCCTTCAACCATGGAAATTTATTGAAGGTTATTGAATAGGGAATATGTATGAACGATTTTACAGCTTACAACTTACCCGGAAAGTGAAAGGATCAACCAAGAAGATGAGTCAAAGGTCGACGTATAAGCAAAGTCAAACTTCAAGGCTTGTGTCTTCAAACAAATAAGCAAAACCGAAGAAGATGATGAAGGATGAAGGTAGGTGACGGCTGGGGATTAATATATTAGGGTTTAGGGAAGTTTGTGGTAGAAGAAATAAGTCTTGCTTATATAGAATACACAAAAACGAACTATATTTAATTAATTTACTCGTTTAGGAAACCTAATAAGCATTAAATGACAAAATCAATATTATAATTAGTAAAATTCATTCTTGGACAAGTGGTAATGAATATAAACATGTACTTAGGCTATATTAGATTTCTTAGGGCTTAATTCACTCGATATAGTCCTAAAATAAGCGATTTCGGGCAAAAATGAACTAGGAAATGAGAATATCAAAACGAACTGATCAAATGTGTGGTGGTGCTGCGAAGCCACAAGGCAGCTGCTGTCGCGCGGCGCCCAGGGTCCAATATGGGAAAATTTTGTGTTTTGACAATTTTATTCCCTGAACTTCCTAAATGTTTAAATATTGATTATTTTTAAAGTTAAATTCAAGAATAAACAATTTGCAAAGTATAAAGGGTACAAAATGAATATATTAAGAAGTACTTATAAATATTTGAAAAATCCGAGATGCTACACCCCCTCACATTAGGGGCTGGGGTGTATTTTGGGGAAAAAGGATAAAACTGCCCCTCACGTGAAAGATACACTGATGGGTTTAATGACCAGACTTAACAGGATTAGTGAATTCGGGTTTAATTGCAAGTGAAATAAAACCACATGGATGAAAGTCGCAAATTTGAAACTATTGGACTAAAATGCAAATTTGGACAAACCACAGGGACGAAAATCGCAATTCATAAAGAAATCTTGTATTTTGTAAATTATTTCTCTGCTTTCTTATATTTTTTTTATAATACACGGATACAATTTATTCATACACTACAATATATTTCTATATAAAAATAATTTTTCCAACTTAATATATATATATATGTATGTATATATATATGTATATATAGGATGAGCATCATTATAGAACTATTAAATTACTTAAGAACTTGAAGGAACTCTTAATAACTAAACTTTTTTATAAATTTTTTTGTATGCTAATATTATTTGAGTGTAGTTTTATCACTTTTTATATCTACATTTACGATTACAATTATAAAAATTAGTTTTTAAACATATCTAAATATTTATTTACATATATGTAAATTTGTTATTACATAAATTTTACACATATATGAACTTGTGATTTATATATGTAATAATTTTTTTTTATATAAAATATGGTTAAACTAGCATCAAACAATGTTAATATATGAAAAAGATTAAAAAAATGTTTGGTTGTTATGAGTTCCTAAAAGTTCTTAACTTTTTTGAAGTTTTGAAATGATCTAACCGTATATATATATATATATATATATATATATATATGTATATGTGTATATATATATATATGTATATGTGTATATATATATATATGGGAGGGATATTTTGAGAACCATGTTGAGTTTTAAGAACTCAATTCTTAGTCACACATTTTATTAAATGGATTGGATTGTGTAGTTGAGATAAAATCTGACTAAAAAGTCAAAGTAGGAGAGAGAATAAAGTTGTAAGTAATTACACTAATATTTACGTCCGTTACACATGTGTAATAAGTCGACTCGGCGCGTAAAAAATTTCTTTAATTTTTTTACGTGTATGTAACTTACATATATTACGCATGTGTAAAAATAAATTCGAAAAAAAAATCGTTACACTGAGTTCTTTCGAGTTCTTAAAACTCAAAGGGGTTCTCATTTGAAATCTCCCATATATATATATATATATATATATATATATATATATATATATATATATATATATATATATATATAGGGGTGAGTTATGGTACAATAATGGCTTATCATACATTACGTACGTGACCTTCCAGAGCGTTAGATTATAAAACACACGGTGACAATTTCGTAAATAACCCAAAACTAGTTCATGATCAAATTCATCGATTACAAATTGATTCTGATCTAAATTTTGAACTTCTCGCTCTATCTCATTCAATTTCTAAACCCTAATCAAAGCTTAAAGTATGAAATCTCAAAGTCAACAACTAAAATCAAAAGAGAATGTCATTGAATATTAAGAATCTTCAAATTGATCAAAAATTTATGATTTAATCAATTCAATTGATATGTAGAAGGCTTTAGAATCATCAATCTATTATGGAATTGCATAATAATACACTCAGTTGAGTTCTGCTAAGGGTTCAAAATATTTTGTTTAAACGTTCTGAACAAAACTAAAACGCTTAGTTCAAAACTTAAAAACGTTCAGAACAAAAAGCTAAGAAGTTGGTACAAAAATCTAAGAAGTTAGAACAAAAGTCTAAGAATTTCAGAACAAAAATCTAAGAAGCTCAGAACAAAACTTAAAAAGTTCGGAATAAAAAAACTAAGAAATTCAATACAAAAATCTAAGAAGTTCAGAACATAAGTCTAATAATTTCTAAACAAAATTCTAAGAAGTTCAGTTCAAAACTTAAAACGTTCATAACAAAAAGATAAGATGTAAGACCCCGATCCCAGATACCCTACCTTGGCGTTGGATTTACTCATAAACATAGTTCTAAAATCAGAGTTAATTAAAACTTTCGCGGAATAGTTAAAAACTTCATACATTACATTACAAAACATCGAATCTTGTCTTAACATACAAAATATCCTTTCATAGACATAATATTAGACAGTCATAACACTTCTTCATAGATACCATTCTCTTTAGCTCATGCCATGTGTCCCTCCTCAAGCCAGCTGCCTCAACCTATTTGCCTGCGTTCATACTAAAAGTCATCTATGCTGAGTGAGTTTTAGTTAAGCAGGTAACATACATTTCATTCTCATTCTTTACATTCTTACTTCCATACATTCCTATTTTTAATTACCTTCATTATTTTATACATATATAACATTTCTACGTTTTTAAAGAGCCTTTCGCCATATAACCTTCGCATATATTATTAGGGTATGCAACCCTTCATTCTTCGCCTATATTATTAGGGTAGGCAACCCTTTATTCTTCGCTATATTATTAGGGTAGGCAACCCTTTATTCTTCAACTCTACATATCATACATACCATTCATACACTACACATATCGTACGTACCTTTCTTTCATTAGCTATATCTGTTCTCATATACCTCTTCACACATACGTTTAACTCTTTCTACACTAATTAGGTATATTTATAACATTCATACGACATACACTTACCACTTAAGGTAAGTGTATTAACTAATCACATTAAGTATGCACACAGCCCCAAAACATAACACAGAAATGGGGCTAGAAACTCACTTGGGTCCTGTTTCTCTCTGAGTTAAGTGTAATGCCCTTCCTTAGCTGCGCATGGCTAACTGTATAACAAGGCACGGGTATCAATTATCTATCACTTCTACTTCTTACATCTAGGTGAATGAGACCCTCAATTAACGGGGGTCTGGGGGCAGCGCCCCTGGTAGCGGGGTCTAGGGGCGGCAGCCCCTAGCAGGGTCCAAGGGGTAGAGCCCCTGGCTGGGGTTGAGCTGCCAGGTCAGCTCGGAAAAATTTTATTTTCATTAACAGTCCTTTAACAAAAACGCATCAGAAAATTAATCGGGTCACATTTTAATAACTTAAAAAATTTCGCATGGGAGGAATTTCGCATAGAATTTCGCTTCGCATAACCTGTTTCGCTTCTCAAGGCTGAGCGAAGCGAAATGCCTGTTTCGCTTCTCATGGCTGAGCGAAGCGAAATGACTGTTTCGCTTCTCAAGGCTGAGCGAAGCAAAATGACTGTTTCGCTTCTCATGGCCGAGCGAAGCGAAATGACTTCCTTTCTTCGTTTTTACCATTTTAAAGCCATTTTACTTCGTGGCTCTTCCTCAGAACCTGATTTTTACTCTTTTTCAACTTTCGACACATTCTGACCCCATGCATCTGATCCTGAACCCATCTCTCAAAGTCCGAACGCCACCTTTTTACCTTAAAGTGTACCCAAGTGGTTATAACTTACCAAGTTTATATTTTTCTTACATTTCACAACCTAATCTACCATTATATCTATTTGCATGCCGATTCTAACCATAAAATTTAACCATTTAAACCGAAACCTACCTTTTGCTTCGGGTTCGAGTTCAGATCCGGACAATACGAGGATCTGGACTTGTTCTTGCTATTCGAAGGCACTTAAACACCAAAATCTTCCTTACTTTTGCTTGGATCCGAATCCGAAATGCTAGAGAGAAAGTGTGTGTTTTCTAGTGTGTGTGTGTTGTGTAAAGAAATGGTGAAAGGATGGGGGATGGCCTTATATAGCGAGCCATGGGCCCCACCATCCACCTCCATTCCAATCTTATCCAAATACAAACACGCACACAACCAAACTAACGACACACCAATAATAATAAAACTTTCCGTTATTTATTAATTCTCAAAATACGGATGTTACATAAGAAGTTCAGTACAAGAGTCTAAGATGTTTTAAACAAAAGTCTAAGAATTTTAGAAAAAAACTAAGAAGTTCATAACAAAACTTAAAATGTTTAGAAGAAAATCTAAGAAATTTAGAACAAAAACGTTCAGAAAATTCAGTTGAAAAATCTAAGAAGTTCAGAACAAAATATAGAAAGTTCAGAAAAAACTTTAAACACTCAGCACAAACCTTTAAACACTCACAAGATCATATATGAAATTAAGATTTCTATAACATAAAACTGGACACTAAAATCACTTCATATAATCTCGCAATCAACAAATAATCATCAATCGACCATCGATTTGATCATCGTTTTCATCATATGAACAATTCTGGAAGCGTATTTAGACTTTTATCAGTTGAAATCAATTTTCAATTTTTTCAATTCAATTGTAGTGTCTGCAACAGAGTCAGTGACGATGGTTGAAGGTCGTAATGTTTAGTTGGATGGAAACGAATTGAAATAATTTACATATTTCCACCTGTGTGTTATTTGAAATCGATGGTGTATGAAGTCGCGTACGTAATATACGATAAAAGATTATTGTATTGGATCTTTTACCTATATATATATATATCAACATCTATCAACACGTAACTTTTTTTAATTGTCGTCAATAGATTTTTTTTCTCTCACTTGATATAACTACAAAAACCATTATGATGAATAATACAAAAAATATATACCATAAGCATACGCCCATTAAATATTAACAATAAAATATACAACTTACAAAAATCATATAACATACACTAGTTTCGAACACAAAACACGTATAACATACACAAACTGACAAAAATATGCAATCTACACATAAAATTCAACATCAACAATTATATAAACCATACAAAAATATATATATCCTACCCGTGGACATTAAATTTAACAAAAATATAACCTATGCAAAAACATATAACCTACACTTGGTTTTTTACACAAAAAGCATATAACGTACACAAAAATATCTAGCAAACATATGAATTTCAGCATCATACGTACACACACACACACACATATATATATAGGGTTTGGATTAAATATAAATTAAATTAAGGTGATAATTAACTGTGAGAATCAAGTAGTATAATTATATTTACAACATAATTACACTATGTTGTAAATATAATTACACTACTTAATTCTCACAATTAGCACGTTAATTTAATTTGTATGTTAAATTTCTCGTATATTATAATATAATATAGATTGATCAAATATTAACTAGCGTTATAAGATTGTTTGTTTTTATTTTTGTTATTTAAGTTGTTGTCAGTTAAGGTATGAAATAGAAGATCATGAATTCAATTACTGTGTAGCGTAATATTTAGCATATAAAAAAACTTGTCATAATCTTAGTTTGAAAACACATGCATTTGGTCAACTCAATAGTAGAATTTCATAGATAGTAAATGAATTAATTAAATCCATAATAAAAAATAAATGTTTAATTTACAAGTTAACCTTTTTATATATATAAATCTATTTGAGTTGTGAAAATTTTAAAAACTCATTTCAATCACATGTTTTTAATTAAATTTTAAATATAATGGTTTATAATTAAACTTAATAAAAGATATAAAAATAAACTTATGTTTTCTCCCTCCTAAAAAAATGTTTAGAACTTAAAAAAAACATAGAAATAAATAATTTTTTTTTATTTTTCGATGTTTTGTATTAAATGTAACAACATATTTTATATATGTAAAAAAAAACGATGTTACATAGAGTTTTCACTTGTTTTTTCAACGTAAAATGGTTTCAATCTATACATGCCCCACACATATAAGGCTGATTTCTTTTGAGAACCACTTTGAGTTTTAAGAACTCAACGTAACATTTTATTTTTGAATGTTTTTACATATATGTAACATACGTAGGCTACATGTACGTAGAAAAATTCCAACATTTTTACGCACCGAATCGACTTTTTACATAGGTGTAACGGACGTTTAAATTAGTGTAATCACTGTACATATTTATTCTCTCTTCTACTTAATTTTTTAATCAAATTTAATCTCAACCACATAATCTAACCTATTTAATTAAATGTTTGGTTAAGAATTATGTTCTTAGAGTTCTTAAAACTCAACTATGTTTTTAAATTATCTCTCCCCCATATATATATATATATGTATATGTGTTTCTATATATAATACATATATCATTATGCTATGTATATAGATTGATCAAATACTAACTACTAACTAGCATTAACATAGGATTATTTATTTTTATTTTTGTTATTTAAGTCGTTACTTAATCAAAGATATTCAATTCTTGTGTAGTGTAATATTTAGATAATAACAAAAATTGAAGTCATAATCTTAGTTTGAAAACACATGGATTCGGTCAACTCAAAAGTAGAATTTGATACATAGTAAATGGATTAATTAAATGCATAATAAGTAGAGTGAAAGCCTTTGATTATTAAAATTAAAATCAGTCTTAGATTAATTGTGATTATTAAAACATAGTTGTTTGTTATAATTCCGTCTTTATCTCTCACAATCTGCATGAATCATACAGCTGACTTTTTGCCAACAGCAGTAAATGCCTCTTGCTGGCTTCTTTTGACTCCTTTTCAATTTTCATGAGAGAGAAGAGAACCCTTTTCTAGCTCTTCGCCATTTTTCAACTCATTTCTTTGGTCAGCGTGTAATTTCATCATCACCACCTCTTCAATTCCTCATCTTCTCTTCTTTATCTCTTTCTTTAGTTCTATATATAGTGTGGTTCATCATCACTGTTTTCTCATTTTTTTCTCTCAAGTGAATTATTCAACACACACTAACACACAAAGTGTTAGTGGACTCCTGGTGATTGATTCAATGGGCAGACCACCTTGCTGTGATAAGATAAGTGTGAAGAAGGGGCCATGGACTCCTGAAGAAGACATAACCTTAGTCTCATATATTCAGCAAAATGGTCCTGGAAACTGGAGATCTGTACCTACTAATACTGGTATCATCAATACATATTTCATATCATTTTTTTTTCTAAATTGTTTTTAATTTTTCTGATTGATTTTGGAGGTGGGTTGGTTAGAGCATTAAAGTAGTGGTATTTATTGTATCCTGCAACTTTCTTCATTTTTTTAAAAAACTTTTTCTGTCTTCATTAATTTTTTGTCTTTTTATACATGCTGTTTGTGAATTCAGGCTTACTAAGATGCAGTAAGAGTTGCAGGTTGAGATGGACAAATTATCTTCGCCCCGGTATCAAGCGCGGAAACTTCACGGAGCAAGAGGAGAAGATGATTATCCATCTTCAAGCCCTTCTTGGAAACAGGTAGGATTAAAATTTTTTTTTCTTTCAAGAATTTGAAGTTCTAATTTTTATGTCATAAATGGTTACTAAATACTTTTGTTCATTTTTTTACAGATGGGCAGCAATAGCTTCTTATCTTCCGCAAAGGACAGATAACGATATCAAGAATTACTGGAACACCCATCTGAAGAAAAAACTGGACAAGCTCAATGACAACTCGGATCAAGGTAACCAGCATCTCCATGACCATCATTCGCGCCGACAAAGTTCTTCAAAGGGGTGTCACAGCTCGCCATCATCATCCGATACCACCATGTCTAAAGGTCAATGGGAAAGAAGGCTTCAAACTGATATCCATATGGCCAAACAAGCCCTTTGTGAAGCCCTATCTCTTGACAATAAATCCATCAAGTTACCCGAAATACCCCCACCGAATCGCACTACCCCTACTCCATACGCTTCCAGCGCTGAAAACATTGCCCGGTTGCTCCCGAACTGGATGAACAGTTCCAAGAAATCGTCACAAACGAGTTGCGAAAGCATTGAAACAACACAAACTCGGAGTTCATTGTTCACTCAGCAGTTTCAAGTTGGTTCCAGTAACAACCTTATTCACAACAATCAAAAGAACAACTATTACTCAAACTGCAGCAATTTGGATGTTTCACAGTCGGTTTCGCCCGAAACAAGTGTGTTCCAAGATGAAAGTAAACCAAACATTGAAGGTGATCAAATGCCACCTCTTAGTTTTCTAGAGAAATGGCTATTTGATGATGCTACTGCTCAAGGTGACATGATGAATATGTCAATGGAAGAAGGAGATGACTTCTTTTAACTTTGTTCAATTTCAAAGTTTTTTTTTCTTTTTATCTCTTTTGTTTTTAAGGGGTTAAATTGTGTTTATGGGGGCTTCGTTTTCATGTTTCCTAGACTTAGTTGAAAAGAGATGTAAATTAATTTCTAGCAGTTATTACTAGGATATATGGGAATAAGATGTATCTATATGCTTAATGCATAAAGACTGTCGCTGTTTTTAGGAGGAAACAATGCGTAGCTCCTGTAAACATGTAGGCAATGACTGTAAACGTTTTTCCTTAGATAATGAAATTATACTTTACATCTTAAGAGCGATGTGTCTACCGATTTTATCATAGCGGCTTGCTCGTTCATAATAGCTTATTCATATTGAACGTCGAGATTGAACAAGTCAATCAATCAAATCAGTTTATATTTATTTATTTTTATTAAAGATTCAAATTAATAAAAAAAAATTATTTTAAAAGTCAATTTGAAGGTGATTTTATAATTTTTATTTTATTAGTTCACAGCAGACAATACTTAGGTGTATGACTTTAGAGTATTATAACATTTATTTCCTGCAATGTGTAAATATGAAAATCATAATCGATCAATTCACAAATGTGACATAGAAAAGGAATAGGGATTTTATACAACTATTGTTGTACCCGTCGTGTTGTGCCGGACAGTTGGTAAAACCTCAACGTTCAAACTGGATATTTGTGAATTAACGCGAATTCAGTCAGTATCGTTTACGCTCGCTATGGTATAGACATCATTAGTAAAACATTAGTGTTAAACCAAAAAAATATATTCGTTAAATTAACATATATAAAAATAAATTATTTAAAAAGACGTTTGTTTGGCCAGTAAACCCGGGCGGTGGTAAAACCCAAGCGTTGTCGGTCCCGGGCATTAAGGCGGTAACTTGACACGAATTCAATCGGTTTCATAAAAGGGAAAATATAAAAATTTAGTGGACCAATTAATGAGGTGGTGTCGGTCGGTAAACTCGAGCGTTGAGGTGGTAAGTCTATGTGAATTCGGTTGATTTCCATATGTTCGTTATGATATCGGAATTAAGACAAAAAAAAGAATAAAATTTCCGTTCGGTCGGCTTCAGTTATGTTCATTACGATACCAAAATAAAAAAAAAATGCTATGGACAAGTAAGATGCCGCCAAGTGGCCAATGACGGTTTGACGGCACCAAACTTCTCATATATATATATATAGAGAGAGAGAGAGAGAGTTGATTCTTTTGAGAATCACTTTGAGTTTTAAGAATTCAACATAACAATTATTTTAAAAATTTTTTTACATACATGTATATACAGGTTACATGTACGTATAAAACTTACAGCATTTTTACGTACCGAGTCGACTTTTTACATAGGTGTAACGGACGTTTAAATTAGTATAATCAATGTACATATTTATTCTCTCTAATACTTAATTATCTAATCAAATTTAATCTCAATTATATATTCTAACATATTTAATTAAATGTTTGGTTAAGAATGAGCTTTTTAAAATTCTTAAATCCAATAATTTCTCAAATTATCCCTCATATATATATAAGGTTAGGTTAGAATAAAAACTCACTTGAGTTGTGAAAACTCTAAAAACCCATTCTCAACGAAATGCTTTTAATTAAAGATTAAATCTTGTGGCCACAATTAAAGTTAATAAAAAATTTAAAAGTTAATTAACATTTTTTCTCTCCTGAAAACATATAAAAAATTGGTAAAAAATGTAAAAAATAGCAAAACATTTTTTTTATGTTTTCGATGTTTTGTATTAAATGTAACAACATATATTGCATGTACAAAAAAAAAACGATGTTACATAAGGTTTTCATGGGTTTTCACAACTCAAGTGGGTTTTCATTTTATACTTTGCATATATATATATATATATTGGGGTGGGATCTAGAGAGAACTCTTCTTAAAGAGAGAACTAGAGAACTAATAAAGAATTATTTATAATTTAAAAAAAAATATTTTGTGAATTATTTTTCTTTCTTCCTTTTAATAAGATGATATTGTTCCTTAAGAAAAAAAAAACCGTCGATGTAGTACTATGTGCATTAATGTGTATTGAATATATAAAATAATGTTTTATTGCATATAATATAACACAATTGCATTATACAATACACACTATCAAATATATGCAAATACAAACTAATAATTGTATGCAACACACCCTATCGCATATATGTAATACAACACTAATGCACACATGCAATATAACCGCAACTGTGTGTAAATGGTGGAAAAGCAGCGTGACGGTGGGACGCCAGATGGTGGAGAGAGATGGTGGAAGAGAGAGGGTTTGAAAATGATCGATCCATCTGAAACAAAGAGATAATGATGATGGATAGGACGGTCCAATGAAAACTGCCTATAACACTCACAGCATGATGTACAACTCGTACTGCCAAGAATTCCCTGAAATTGTAATATTATAAATATAACACTATTGCATGCATACAATACAAACAATTGCATATATGCTATTCAACGTTATTGCACATATCAAAATACAAACTAGTGCACATATGCAATAAAAAAATATATGAATTGCATATGTGCACTAAAACGAGTTTTTTTTATTATTTTATTATTCTTATATTTTTTTCTAATAAAGAATAACAACAAATAAGAAGGCTGAAAGAAAAAAAAATTAAAAATATTTTTTAATTAAATTAAAAATATTTCTTTATTAATTCTTTAGTTCTCTCTTTAAGAAGGAGTTCTCTTTTGATTCTCTCTCTCCACACACACACACACATATATATATATATATGAGGTATTAACAAAATAATCACAAGTATCATATATCTATGAAATTAAATGTATTTACATCATATCTAACCATCTAAACATATCCATAATACTTTATAAAATCGGTTCACATTAAAAGTCACCGCTTAGACCATCAGCAATGCATGACTCATCATTTGCTGAAGGACATGTAATGCCATCGAACACATAGCAACACATTCATCATTCACCATATATGTTCAAACAACCATTCCTAAAATTTTCACGTTATCGCTTCATCTTACATTAATTTTGATGCGCATGCCTTAATGCATTTAGATGGCTTAAGTAAGAAAATGATTTGATTGTAATACTCATGTCGCATTCATTCACCATATATGTTTCTCAAACAACCATTCCTAAAATTTTCATGTTAACACTTCATCTTACATTAATTTTGATGCGCATGCACACCTTAGCGTGTTTAGATATGTTTTTCAAACAACCATTCCTAAATTTTTCACGTTATCACTTCATCTTACATTATTTTTTATGTGAAGGCCTTAGCTTATTCTGATGGCTTAAACAAGAAAATGATTTTATTGAAATATTTAAGTCAAATGATTCAGTTGGAAAGCATTAAACTTTACAAACTTTATCAAATTATCAAAAAAGCTATCTAACTAACCAAACGTAACCCTTACTTATACCAAACAATTCAAAAGTTAAACTATGAAACAAGATAAACATAAAATAATAAAAGAAATAAAAGAAAAAAAGAAATAGAATTAAATCCTTATTCTTTAGTTTCCATCTCCATCTCGATTCATCCACAACTCATATCGCTACTCCATGAGCCAACCTTGCTTCGTCAAGCTCAACTCGCCTCCTAACTTGATACCCAGATCAAATGGCCCATTGAAAAAACACACCACATATGGATGCACATGCATTGTACCTCCGGGTTAGAAAAAGACTCGACCTCGAGTCTAGCTCAATTCCCGAGAGTCCATGTACCAGTTTCCTTTTTCGCACCCATTTGCTCCAATCCCAAATGTTCACTGTCTAAACCAACAAACTAAGAACCAAGGTTAAAGCTTAAAGGGTGCGTTCGTTTTACAGAATTCATGGGAATTCAAAGAAATTGGAATTAAAATCCTATAACATCGCGTGTTCATTTCGTTGAAATTTGAATCTTAATTTCATTTTGGCATGTTCGGTTGAAAGAATTGGAATTGGAATTAGAATTCAGTTCCTTCAAATTCCTTTAAATAAAGGGATTCCAAATCCTTCCAAAATGTGGAGGATTTCAAGTCAATTCATTGGAATCTTTTCTCGAGTTTTTTTTTCTCGAACGAGGACAACGAATAAAATATTTTAGTTTTTTTTTTACTTTTTTTTATTTATATTTTGTCTTATGATTTTTTTTATTTTTGAATATTTTTTTTGAGGGGTTTTTGATTTTAATAGAAAACCCCGAAAAAAATAAAAAAAATAAAATAAAAAAATCATAACGCAAATTATAAATAAAAAACAAAAAATCTGAAAAAACTAAAATGTTTACGTCGTTATCATCGTTAAAGAAAATGATTCCAATACATTTGTCAAACGAACACATCAAAAATGAAATTGGATTTCAATTCCTTCCAATTCCAATTCCTATTGAAATGTTAAGATTCCAAATCCAATTCCTTCTAATTCCAAATACAATTCCATTCCATTTTTTGAAACGAATACGCCCAAAAGATTTACCTGGAGTGTTCCAAGCAGCCCCATCGACCCAACCTTGACATTCATCTTAAGAAGTGTATTCATCTTAGAGAGTAAATTCCGAGTATCCCATTAATGAGTTGGCTCGTTTACAGCCCAAAAATGATAAGATAACTAGAAATTATCTCTCCATGCAATATAACTTCTGAATAAAGCAACTAATAATATGTAACTCATGTATACCTAGCTACATCATTATTCATTACAAATTAAAACAAATATAACTTATCTACATTTGAACAAAAATCAGGTTAAAGGTAATTTCATGAGAAAAATAATATATAGATAAAGTTTTCAAGAAAATCAAGTAATAATCACTATTTAATAATTATCATTTATTAAGCAGACAAATAATTGATGTTTTGAAATATTTTGTACTACATCTTTATTAACCAATAAATGCGATAATAACTGTATGAAAGTAACGTCATGATAGCCTACACGTACAGAAGTCTTACCTACCGCTTTCAAATTAACAATTTTAAAATTACATCCGAATATTGAAAATCAAAGCATGTAACCAATTGGGTGTTAGTCTATTGCAAAACCATAGCCTTTAAACATGTAGGATTCATTGGAAGGTTTTTGAGGAGGATTTGGGTTCAAGTTTCACAGACGATAATAATTAAAAAGAAATTTGTCATAAAAAAAACATGAAGTGTTAAACTAACATGCCGTTACAAGCGAAGTCTCAAAAAAATATATACATTTATCTTTTAATTTTAAATATATTATGTCTACACCCAAGCATTAGATTATTAGAACAATTTACAACTAGAAATTAAAAACGTCGCTATGGAGTATTTTTTTTAACATAGATATTTCTGAAAGATAAAAGGATGTGTATTTTGAAGATTACACATATTGACACTGAAAGTAAGATACAGGCCTAGCATGGATCAAGTTCATGGGTTTGAATTCGAATTAAATTGCTTCAAGTCCGTTTTTCTTTTCAATTTTGTTAACACTTAATTAAAATTCTACCTTACCTTCACGCACCTTTAAAGATTTTGAGCCACTACCACATTTTTGGAGGGCAAACACGCTTGAAAATCCTTCATCGCTTGAAAGTTGAAACTCAGGAATATCCAATACATAATAGCAAATAAGATATCATATGCAAACATAAGACTATTTTCATGCTGCTTCAAAAGTAAAAAATATGCATGCTGGATGCAATCTAGGAGAGATTGTTCAAGGTGGATAATGGTAAAAGAAGTCAACTTTTCTTTCATTTAATTTGGTTGCTTTCTTATCATTTGTTCGTTTATCAACATGCATATATGTTACCTTTAGCATGTTGTCTTAGTGTTATCTAATTTCAACATGCAGTCTTAGTGCATTTCTGTTCTCTGAATCTCTGGCATATTCACTATCTTTGTTTAGGTATATATTTGTACCTACAATTAGTAAACGGAGAATGACTATCCCACCCGGACCAAACCATGCCATCAAAACACGAGTATGTGAATCATCAAACACATGGTTCGGACGAACAAGCATGTATCATATACGTAGGTTTTGTTTTTCAATCAAACGTCATGTGAATTTTGTTATTAAAATCAGACCAAATAGTTTCTTGATAGGGGTTGAACCATCGCAATGTACCGGTTGACAACTAACAGTTAGTTAAAATGGCTTTAGAGTTATCATTTGGTAGAAACACCATATATTGATGCTTAGTGATCAATGTCGAAAGGCCAATCAAAAACATTAATTTGTAAAACTATCTTTACTAGTAAGGGCATGTAAGGTGTCGAATCCACAGGGAATCAGTGGAAAGTGCCAATCGAGTTTAATGTTTAATAATAATTATGCTAAGCGGACAGACGATGTCAAGCAGATTAAATATGAGAACACAATTACCTTAGTTGTAAAACAATTAAAAGAAAAGTAACCGAACTCCAAGTTTCAGGTTGTGAAGCAACTAGACCAATTGATTAAACTTATTTGGAAAACTCGTTTGCTTACACCTATAATCAAAAGACTACATATCTGTTACTTGTTAGGATGAATAATAACCTAACTGATTACCAGTTTTAGGGTTTGATAAATGTAAGTGATTTAATGGCTAAAGATAAGCGTGTCAATGACTCAAAAAACCTAATCCTAAAATTTGATGACCACAAATCAATTTACTGATAAAATCACAAAATATTCAATTACAAAGAAATGTTGAATGCATAAACAAACATAAAAAGTTAATCAACCTAATGATTAATCAACTCTAGTTCCAATGTAAAGACTTAAATACAAAAAGCCTTGCTTACAAACACAACCTTACTTCCGAAGATGGTCACGAACGGTTTACCCTTGCATATGCATCTTGAATAGCTTCATTGATTGTTGAACGGATGATAGTATGGATGATTATGATGATTGATAGGTGTTAGGATGGTGGAAGAAGGCTCCAAAATCATCATTGGTGGCTAGGGTATTAAAG
>NW_027500481.1:0-88441 GCF_021521415.1 Bidens hawaiensis
CGAATTTAAAGACAAAACAGAAGAATGCAAGAAAGCGTTCAATGCTATTCTTGAAAAGATCAGGTCTAAACGCCAAGCGAAACCGACCATTCCTCACACAAAGTCATATGATACTAAGGGTCGGAGAACCTCTGGAGAAATCCTAGCTTGGGCGTGTCTGAAAGACCTGAACTGCGTAGCTGTCAAAAGGGAAAAGGGGGTTGAGTACTATCAACGAATCACAGACTTGAAGACTCTTCCAACTTACGATCTTAATCGTCTTAATTACCTGGACATGCTATACGCAAGCTCATCTCCATTCGCATCGTACTATCAGAGTGTATTACGAAAGGAATACAACTCAAAATGGAGATTGATTACACCGCAAAGGCCAAAGCGTTATACAAGTAAAAAGGAGATCGATCCGATCACCAACAGGCCGAAAGTCATTTTGAAGTACATGCCACCACTTACAATGAAGAAGATTCCGCTACGAAAGATGAAGCAGGACTTCTACAAATCGTTCAGGCATTGGTACTACGACGGAAGACTACATGAAGCAGTTATAGTGCTCAACGACAATGGTAATTGGAGCACAATCCGCATTTTTGATCCTATGTGGCTCACCAACTTGTCAAGGGAGGATGTTTTTACTCTATACAAGACAGAAATTCTTTATGCCCCCGATGACATGGAGCAAGCGCTAAAGTACAGAAATGTCATTAGGATCTGTTTTGCCTATGACATACATGCAGGATCTAACTGGAAGGAACAACAGAAGAAATATACACAGGGAACCAGTGATTAATTGTTATATGTTTTGTTTATTTGGTTTCTTTGTAATTCAAAGTTTTATCTTCTGGTTGTAATTGTTTTTGGAGTGATTTTAATATACTTTGGAATATTGTGCTAGATTATGCTTTACTTTCATGTTTGATAATCTACTACAACTGTGCTTAAATGTTAATCTTATATTCCATTTGACAGCATCTCATGATATGTGGAACCTATGGTAAGTCTGACGGACTGCACCATTGGATCGTGAGATAACTCCATGAAGACAGGAGTTTGGTGGATGCAATGAGGGCACCACTAGCTTTGAGAACAGAGAGGGAGAGATAACTCCAAGGGGGAGTTGCAGTCGAGCAAGAAATCTCGATTGGTTAAAACATAAATAGAACTGGCTCCAAGGGGGAGTTTGTTAGGACATGAAATGTCATATATATGTCCCCAGTTCTATCAGGGTAGGTCGGCGTGAGACTAAAGATAGTGAAACCTAGTTAACGTATTGTAAATGTCAAACGAAAACTGGTTCGATCGAACAAAAGGTTGATTCGATCGAACCAGGCTCATTCGATCGAACAAAGCTTCACTCGATCGAATGAGAGACTCATCCGATCGAATGAGTCTTCGATATATAAACGTTACTTAGGGATTTTCAGAAAAGAAGAGCACACATAACACACATACACAGCCGACCTGTTCCCCGGAAATCCTCTCTGCCCGTCAACCCCTTCGGTCCTTTCCTCCGCACCTGGTCGTCATATCATCCTAGGAATTGCTACCGTTTGTATCGTTGATTACCACCGAGTCGCCGTGTTAGTAGGATTCCGCACTCTAACACGTTGCCCCCGAGAATCGTTGGGAAACCGTCTCCCGATCGGTCCTAACAATAACCACTTGTCAATCACTATCCGTGGCGATACGTGCAATATTCGAAGATCGTTCACGCACCGACAAGCATTATATGATAGCTACCTCATATATCATCTATAGCATACACTTACCACTTATGGTAAGTGTATTCACACTTCACATCGAGTATGCACACAACCTCGAAAACATAACAAGGAAAATGGGGCTAGAAACTCACCTGAACTCGGTTATGTCTTTCCTTAATGGTTACTCCTTCTTTAGCTGTGCACGAGTAACTGTTTAATAAACACAATATCAAATACCGCTCTAGCCGTGCCTAACTGTTTGCTTAAATAATCATAAACGTCTAAGCCGGTTTTACTTCATTGAATCTTTACCCGGTTAGTTAATCGTTACTCGTCAACTTTTAAAGGTATCTTTCATAAATCATCATAGTCCAAGGGCTATTATGTAATTGTATCATTCTTTTCTAAGTCCAGGGACCATTCTGTAATTCTGCCAAACTTTTAGTTTGTTATCCCGTCCTTAACGAATGGGGTTCTTAATGAATGAACTCGTTCGTTATAACGAACTGACTATTATAACGAACTGGTCCTTGTAACGAATTTGCCACTATGACGAATTGGACCTTATACGAATCGGTCCTCATAACGAACTAAACCTTAACGAATTAGTCTGGTTAACGAATGACCCCTCTGTAACGAATTGAACCTTCTAACGAATGAGGATTCCTCCGTAAACGAAATACTTAATGAACCGCTTCTGATTCGTTAATTCCTTTTGGTGAATGGTCATAACGAATTGGAGTTACTTCGTCATCTCTTCCAGGCGAATTGACATAACGAACTGGGGTTAGTTCATTAGATTCCTGTGATGAATTAGGGTTAGGGTTCTGACATTTCGTCAAGTGTCACATTAGAACATTCCCTGATGTGACTCAACCTTCGGCGCCGCCTTTCCAGCGCATTTGCCGGAAAAACGGGATCTCACGGAAAAGCGAGATTTCGCTTGTTTCACCACCGTTTTCACCGTTTTTCGTCCCGTTCGATCCAGATATGAGCTAGGGTGATCCCTAAGCTCATCTTTTGATCGGTTTAAACCCGATTCCATCCGGATCTCATAACTTTAACGGTTTAAGGTGTCGGCTCGTCGTTTCTCGACTAGATCTAACGGGTCTGGATCTCTACAATATCATACTATCATTACCTCGGGTTAGAAATCTTTTCTTCTTCTTCTTCTTCTTGGTTTCAGCTAAAGAGAGAGAGAGAGAAAGAAAGTAGGATGAGAGAGAGCTAAGTGTGTGTTTTGGGTGGTGTATGGAATATGTGAAAATTAAAGGATTAATGGGTGATTATGGTTTAAATATTATGGGTCATGTGCTTAAGCCCATGGTCCATCTTCCTTCCTTTTTAATCCAAGTCCATTACCCATATTACTTAACCCAACACAAGCCTGACTCGTAATAACTCCTACTTTATTTTATTATTTCCACACTAACCCGAGTAACTTTCCCACCGATATTAAATAATGTAATTAATACTACTTTTAGAAATTTCGGGATGTTACAGTTGATGCTCGGTTTCTTGGTGATTTCGGCTAGAGAGAGGGAGAGTAGGATGAGAGAGAGCTAAGTGTGTGTTTTGGGTGGTGTATGGAATACGTGAAATGAATGAATTATTGGGGAATTATGGTTTATTTATTATGGATCATGGGCTTGAGCCCATGGTCTTTTCTTCTTTTTTTTTAACCAAAGTCCATAGCTCATATCTGCTTAACCCAACACAAGCCCGACTAATAAAAACTCATAATTTATTTTATTAACCGAAATGAGAAAACGGGGTGTTACACTGAAAATATGTCCTATAAACAAGACTATAGTCCTCGTTACGTTCTGTTATGTTCGTGACTCCATATCGAATTAGTCTCTAATAAAATGTTTTAAAGACTAATAATTATTCCCCAATACTACTCGATCTCAGTCGTTAATATGCCTCTTTTAGAGACTGAAAAATAATATTAGATAATATGTTATTACAGTCCATAATATGTATTTTTAAAGCCTAGCAATTAGTATAAAACTAATATCTGGGACCGAAAAGTTAGTCTATGTTACTTCACACTCAGTCTCTAATTAAATTTTTTATAGACTGAGAATTAGTCCGTGATACCATTCAATTTCAGTCACCAAATTGCCTCTTTTAGGGACTGAAAATTAATTTTTGATAATATCCTATTTTAATCTCCGCTATGTACTTTCTTATTTGTAGCTTTATATATTAAATTCTCGTCACTAAATAGTATCATTCACAAATTTGTTACTAACCAAACGAAATAATACAATTCAATTGATTCTAAAGTTTAAAAGAGTAGTAGATAATAAAAACAAGAAGAAAAAAGAAAGAAAGAAAAGTCTTAAATAACGAATGAGATCGTGATATCACTATTAGCCTCATCACTAGAGTATGTGCATATTGTGCTCGCAAAATCAGGAAACTTTGCGCTTGATGACGGGGGTAGCCCAAAGTCTGGTAAAATGGCTTTCACATATTAACGCTAAAAAGGTTAGAAGGTTAAAAGGTTCGTTTTCCCGCCCAATTAAGGAAAACAAGTACGTGAACAGTAAAAGCACGTAACAGTAACACGTCAAATCACTATTCACGACATCCCTCAGCCGTAAAAGAGGGGATATGCTCATAAAAGTATTATTATAATATATCGTGAACCACGAATCAAAAGCTTCCCGCCCATAAAACGGTCAACCCTCTACCAAACAAGAGGTTAACTAGTTTATCCATCAGACAAAAGGCTTGGATTCCTTTCCCTATAAAAAGAATACAACTCAGCCATAAAACACACACCAGATCTGGACATTTAACATATACTCTCTGATCTTCTCTTCTTCCTGGAGAAGCTTGCACTTTGCTTGCTTCTTTCTTACTTCACAAACTATATAGCTTCACTAAGAACTTACATCCAAAAACCGGTTCCATCACGGTCTTGGATCTTTAGTGAACTATAACAAATAACAACTAAACTAGTGAACCTCTCTCTATGTTTTGCAAACGTATAGGGACCCGACGACCTGCGTTAGGTTAACCAGAACCCTTGAAGCCTGTTAGCCTAACCAGTCTATTCACTATCATTGGTCTTATAATTGTTGTAGCAACAAGTTAGCGCCCACTGTGGGGCTACGCCGCTTACTTTATCTTAAAGACTAGTAGTGTAGCTCCATTTTCATCAAAATCGTCATGTCGGAAAGTGAATCTCCCGAAGAAGTTGATCAAGTGTCAAGAACACCGACACCAAATGCTAGCCCACAAATTCCGGCTGCGACCACACCTTTTTCCACTCTGGGAGGTACTTCGACGGGACTTTTGCTCCCCGAGTTTTCACCTTTCCGAACTCCAACCCCTTCACGATCTGGAGTTCCTTCTCCTCATGTAGGAGTCACAAACATCCCGGAGCATGTTGAATTGACACTAGAAGGGGTAGCATGTCATTTCTAACAACTAAAATCTCTTCTTAACTAACATGTGAGCCAAGAAAGAGAAAAAGGGATAAGAATAAGGCTGGATTATAATGACCCGGAACCCTCTTTATCGCTCGGACCTCCACCTCCCTTTTTTACCAGCTCACAATCAGCTGCTTCTCATTTGGAAGTTGGTCCAAGTGTAACCTGTCAACCTTTTAACCCAACTCCTTATGCCTACGGAAGGCCAAGCCCAACAGCTTTCCTTTTGTTCACTTCACAACCCCTTGGGCATGAAACCACTCTCGAACAAGTATGGCATTCACCAGCTTCAAGTGTTCCTCCTCCTACAACCACCACGTGGGAGCGGGCTATGGCGGCCTTGTTCTTGGCTCGGGGTGCAGCGATGAGCACCTCCATGGGAACAAACCAAATAACAGGAAACTACTGAAAGTCTTCAAGGCTTTAATATCATTCCTAAGATGATGGCTCAAATGATGGCACACTTTCCTTGGACCCAGCTCATCAACCAAGCGCTGAGTACTCACCAAGGAGCAACAAGTCATAATCTGGTTACAAGGGTAGAGGAAGACCTTGCAGAGCCCTACAAGCCCGGTAACCTATCTTGTTTCTCTCAACAAATCGCCGATTATGACCCTCAAACGAAGATCAAGAGGCCAACCCATATAAAAACATATGATGGGACCGAGGATCCCGAAGACCACCTCCAGATCTTTACTGGTGCTGCCAGAATCGAAAAGTGGTCCCACGCTGAATGTTGTTTAATGTTCACGCAAACACTCGTCAGATCAGCCAGGATATAGTTCAACGACCTTCCCTACCCAAAGCGTTCGAAGCTTCGATGATCTGAGAAAGGGATTCTTGGCCAACTTTTCACAACAAAGGAGGTACGTCAAGGATGCCATGGTAATTTTTCAGATAAAACAAAAAGATGATGAAAGCCTTCGAGACTTCATCGAAAGATATAAGAAGGAAGGGTTGACATATGTGGGGGGCGACGAAAAAAGGAGGGTGGCAGGCTTCATGAACGCCATCACCTTCAAATACCTCACAAGGGACTTTAACATGTGCCCACCTAAACCCCTTGAAGAAGCTCTCGAACGAGCCGAGGCTCATATACGAGGAGAAGAGGCCGTTGATTTCAAAGAACAAAGAAAAAGAGCCCCTAGTTGGCAAGGCAACAGCCCCAACCGAAAGAGAGGAAATTTCAGTCCCTATGATAGACATCCAAGGAGCTCAGATCAACGAAGGCCTGAAGGTCGAAACCTTCCGAGCAGGGAAAAGACTGTGAACTTCACAGCTCTAGCCAAAAGCCCTCAGGAAATCCTTGCCACCGAAGAAGTAAAACATAGCTTCCGACCTCCTCGACCCTTACCCAAAAGCAAGAAAAACGAAAACTCCACCCAGTTCCGTGAGTTCCATGAAGAAAAAGGTCACCACACCAACGATTGCTTTCAACTCTAGAAAAGAATTGAGGAAGCTGTCAAGTCCGGAGAATTGGCCCATTTGGTAAAGGGGGTCAAGGACAAGATGGACGAAAGAAAAAGCAAAGAAGTGAATATGGTGAATATAGACCAAGGTGTTCCCCACAAACGGCAACGCTTGGAGGCTTGGGAGCTTCAATGCGTTTGCTTCCCACCACCTCCAGGTGATTTACTCTCAAACCCTTTGGTGGTAGAAGCGAACATGGGAACACTCAAAACAAGCAAAGCCTACATTGACACAGGGGCGGCCATAGAGATCATGTATGAAAGGTTCTTCAACAGATTAAGTAAGGAAGAACGTTCAAGGCTTCAACCCTTCAGGTCATCTATAAAAGATATCGCCGATATACCCTTGAAGCCTTTGGGCCAACTAACCCTTGATGTCTGTTTTAGTGAAGGCAAGATGAAGAAAGCCAAACCACTCACTTTTGTGGTTATCAACATACCTTCCAACTATGATGTAATCATAGGAAGGTCCGGACAATGTGCGTTCAAGATGTCTGTCTCGGTTGGTCAAGGTAACGTAAAGTTTCCCATCGATAGGGGAACTGCAACCCTTCAACCCACCCAAGAGGTTTACACGGTTGAAGGGGAAAGTTCAAGATACGAAGACAACGAACAAGGCTTGATCATAAACCCAAAGTATCCTGAACAAAAGGTACGGGTAAACACAAGCCTTTTCAAAGAAACTCTCTCACACCTTGAGAAGCTGCTGATACAATATAACGATGTCTTTGCTTGGTGCCCGGAAGACATGACGGGCATCCCTCGAAGCATTGCAGGGCATGAGCTAAAAATACCACCCGATTTTAAGCCCGTTGTCCAAAAGAAACGGAGCCTGACTCCTGAACGAAGCTTGGCAGCATGCCAAGAAGTTGAAAAGCTTGTCCTAGCTGGGATCTTACGTGAGGTCAAATATCAGTCTTGGGTTGCAAATCTAGTCATGGTTCGGAAACCTGACAAGTCTTGGAGGATGTGCATCGACTTCAAAGACTTGAACAAAGCATGCCTGAAATATTGATATCCCTTACCTCAGATGGACCTCAAGGTTGACTCTTTAACCGGCCATCCCTTTAAGTTTTTTCTCGACGCTTACAAGGGTTATCATCAAATTCTCATGAAAGTGAAAGATGAAGAAAAAACTGCATTCCACACGGACAAGGGTATTTTTTGTTGTCAAAAGATGCCTTTTGGCCTACGAAATGCCGGAGCAACCTACCAACGTTTGATTGACAAAGCATTTTCCAGCTAAATTGGCAAAAACATGGAGGCTTATGTTGATGATCTGGTAATCAAGAGCATTACCGAGCATCAAATGCTCGATGACATACAAGAAACCTTCAAAACCTGAGGAAGATCAACATGAAACTCAATCCCAGAAAATGTCGATTCAGGTTCGAAGAAGGCAAGTTTTTGGGACACATTGTAGGGAAACAAAGCATAAAAGGCAATCCCAACAAAGTCAGGGCTGTTCTTGAAACTAAATCTCCACAAAGCAAAAGAGAAGTGGAGAGTCTGAACGGAAGGCTTGCAGCCTTGAAGCGTTTTACCTCCAAGCTCGCTGATAAATCCCTACCCTTCTTCAAAACACTAAAGGGTTGCACCAATAAAAAAGATTTTAGGTGGACGGAAGAAGCCTTCAATCAAATGAAGCAACACTTGACTTCACTTCTAGCTATTGCAGCCCCCAAAACAGGAGAACTGATCTCTGTTTATCTCACGGTCACTGAAGAAGCATTAAGCGCGGTCCTAACCATCGAACGAAATAAAGTTTAGGTACCCGTTTATTTCTTTAGTAAAACATTAAAACTAGAAAAGATCAAATATCCACCTTTGGAAAAATTTGCCCTGGCCTTAATCCAAACTGCCAGAAGGCTTCGAAGGTACTTTCAAGCACACCCTATACAAGTGGTCACTGACCAACCCATCAAGAGTGTTCTTTAAAAAACCAGAAAATTCAGGCCGTTTGGCCAAATGGGCTGTGGAGCTAGGTGAACATAACATCACCTATGTCCTAAGAAAAGCTGTCAAAGCCCAAGTCTTGGAGGATTTCATTGTAGAAATCCCAAAGCAAGTCATTCCTGAAATACATACAACTGCCACTGAACCTTCTGACTCTGAAGCCTGGAAGATTTTTACCGATGGAGCTTCCAACATTGAAGGGTCAGGAGCTGGGCTCATTTTAATCAACCCCGAGGGGTTAGAATTCACATATGCTCTCCGACTTGAATTTCAGACCACCAACAACGAAGCTAAATATGAAGCATTGATCGTTGGTCTGAAAATTGCCAATGAGATGAAGATCCAAAAGCTACAAGTCTTCACAGGCCCGTTGCTTATTTCAGGTCAAGTCAATGATAGCTATGTAGCAAAATAGCCCAATATAAAGAAGTATCATGATAAGGCAAAGGAATTGATGAACACGTTTCAAGAATGCACCATCAAACAACTCCCAAGATCACAAAACAAAAGAGCTGATGCCCTGAGCAAACTGGCATCCCTCACATTTGCACACCTCACCAAGAAAGTATTGGTAGAAGTGTTGAAAACTCCTTCAATCCAAGAATTGGAGGTTCAAGATGTAATCACCGAAGAAGATCCAAATTGGATGACTCCCATATAAAAGTTCCTCAAAAATGGTGAGTTACCTCTGGACCAGACGGAAGCTGAAAGGGTTCGTCCCGACAGTATGTGTTGCAAGGAGAAACCCTTTATAAAAAAGCTTACCTTACACCACCACTAAGATGTGAGGGCCCTGAACAAAGTCAATATCTAATCAAAGAGGTTCACGAGAGAATATGTAGAGCTCATTTTGGGCCAAGAACGGTGGTTGCAAAGTTGATGAACCTTGGATACTTCTGGCCCACGATGCACCGTGATGCAACAGAACAACTCAAGAAATGTGAAGCTTTTCAAATTCATGCACTGGTTCCCAAAAGCCCTAAACACGATCTAGTCCCTATCTCCTCGGCTTGGCCATTCTACAAGTGGGGAATGGATATCGGTGGTCCATTCCCACCAGCCAAGGTGGGGTAAAATTTCTTGTAGTAGCTGTGGACTACTTCACCAAGTGGCCTGAAGTCAAACCACTTGCAAAAATAATAGGTAAACAAGTCATCGACTTTGTATGGGAGAGCGTCATTTGTCAATATGGGCTACCAGGAGTGTTGGTCATGGATAATGAGAAGCAATTTGCTGAGAAGTCTTTTAGCACATGGTGCAAAGAATTCAGAATCACCCAAGTGTTCAACTCAGTCGCATACCCACAATCCAATGGCCAAGTTGAAAGAACAAACAGAACCATTGTGGAAGGAATCAAAGCAAGGTTGGGAAGACATGACAACAATTGGCTTGAAGAACTCCCAAATTTTCTATGGGCAATAAGAACAACCGAAAAAACAAGCCACAAACGAACACCTTACATCTTAGTGTTCGGATCGAAAGCTGTAATCCCGGCCGAATTCGGAGTTGTGACTCAAAGAACACTCAACATGGACCTCGAATCAAACAACAATGAGACCATGTTGAATTTGCAACTCCTTGAAGAAATACGTGATCAAGGCGCAGTACAAGAGGCTAAGTACAAACAAAAAATGGAAGCTTATTACAATGTAAGAGTGAAACATGAACGTTTCAGGCCAGGAGATCTTGTACTCCGAAACAACAAGGCCAGCAAGAAAGAAAACCAAGGAAAACTCGGCCCAAAGTGGGAAGGACCATACACAATCCTTGACGCTCACAAAGGTGGATCCTACAAACTGGCCGACGCAGAAGGAAAAAAGCTTCCAAGACATTAGAATGGCAAAACCCTTAAAAGGTTCCATGCCTAGTTAAATACTTAAAATGTATTTCAAGAGATGTACAGCTCTCCTTTTTGTAAACCAAAACCTTTTGAATGAATTATGAAGTCTTTATCATAACTTGTCTTTACTATCCTATAATCAAGTTGAGAACCTAGCAAGAAACTCCATGGCAAGGGGCATGTAAGGGGATGAGCTCCCAGGCCACATCGCTCAATAGGTTCAAGGGTTAAATGAACCTATATAAGGGGTGAGTTCTTATATCAATCCAACTCCATGAGACTTAGAAAATTTTTTCAAACAAAACTTGTCTCATAGATGGGTCTGAACAGCCTACATCAATTCGTTCCTTAAGCAAAAAGTTTACGACACAAACATACACTAAATAATGATATAAAGGATAGACAACATGTGCTTTTTACCTAATGAAGCCTTGAAGCTAAAGTGACTGCATCACTAAAACTTCTTAAGGAAAATTAGCTAAAACACATATCAAACAAACAAGACAATCAACAAAAATATAAAACATCAAAAGCTACAATTCATAAAAAGGCCTCTAAAGGCCATAACTAGCATCATCCATAAAAGCCATCTAGGCTAAACAAGGAAATCACAAGGATTCCCATAAAAGTGTTCAAAGGCAAACAATAACCATAAAGCAGAAACCTTAAGGGTTCCATGCTAAACCTAAATTGTTTAAAATACATAACATTGTTCAAAGTGCTAAGATAGCTACGAATAAATTGTTCAAACATCAGAGACATGCTTTGAAGTACTAGCATCACCACTCTTGCCTCTCTTGGATTTCTTTGCCTTCAAGTCACCACCAACCACTGAACCTTCGAGACTGCCCGCATGAGACCCATCAGCATCTCCGGACATAGTCTCTTCGCTATTACCAGAACGAGAATGTTTCTTGGATAAAGACTCAAGCAACTTGGAGCAAACCTTCTCATCAAGCCCAGCTGGTTTTATACCCTGCAAAACAGAAATGGGTTTCCTAAAGCAAGAAGAAACTTTACCCACGTAGGGGTAAGTAAGCCTCTCCATTGCATGAACAGAATCCGAAAAAAGCTTAGAAGCTTCACGGTTGAACATAGGTGATTCTTCCAAGGTTTGACCAGACTCGTGGAGTTTGAAGCCAGCAACCAAACCCAAGTGTTTCCCATAGTTAAGAAACTTTGTGTAAACACCACCAAGCACTGAGTTGAATTCAGATGAAAGAAGCAGGTAAGTCACAACCTGATGAAACCCATGCTCGATCAGCCATCAGTTGTCATTAGTAGCTTGGGTGACTGAAGCCTTCAAACCATCTTTCTCCATAGCAAAGGCTTTCTTCTGAACCTCCAAGGCTTCCCTATCGGCTTCAAGCTGAACCCTATCAGCTTCCATCTTCTTCTTCAACCCTGCAATCTCATAATTACGGGAAAGCTCATCAATATTCTTTACCCAATCCTCCTCCTTCTTCGAAAATCCATCAACATCCTTCTTCATCGCTGCCATGGAAGCCTTCATCCTTTCTTTCTTCTTGGATAACTCCTCATACTCTTGCATCCCTTTCCGAAAGCGAGTGACGCCCTCAGCTAAAAGGTCAGAAAGGTTACAAGAGCTAAGAATCAACCTTGAAAGCATGGCATCACCCTCCATCTCAGATATGGTGATACGAACTCAAGGGGGAGAAAAGTTAGCCAACACTTTGGAACAAACTTCTGGAACCTTAAAGCTATCATT
Organism: Bidens hawaiensis; assembly: GCF_021521415.1. NCBI lineage: Eukaryota > Viridiplantae > Streptophyta > Magnoliopsida > Asterales > Asteraceae > Bidens > Bidens hawaiensis. Next base: position 12,141 of record NW_027500481.1, read on the forward strand.
AACCTTAACGTTCCAATCAGGAACATAAACCTCATCTCCACCCAACCCTTGAAAAGTAGATGTCGCAACCTTTTTACCAACAGTCTTCTTCTTCCTAGTCACAAACAAACCCGACTCCTTCTCCACCTCTACACTCGGACCCTGGTCCCCAGCAACTTGAACATCGTCACTAACATCCACAGGCTCATGTGAAGATGATGGACCAGAAGATTTCAATAAACGCCTACTAGAATGGCGGGTAGAGACCTTGGGAGCACCAGACTTGGTAAAGCCTTTAACGTTCGGAACACCCATATAACCAGAACCTTCGTACCTATGCTATGTTCCTAGAACAACAACGTTTTCACCAACAGTAGCCGCAGCATCCCCAAATCCAACATCGGAAGTGTCATTACTCTTCACAAAATACAAAGCCGACATAACTACAAAAACAAAGGAAATTTGTCAACAAACATATCATGGAAACAAAACAAATGCAAGATAAGCAAATGCATACCCTTATCATTTCTTATAAGCACGGGATCACGATTAGGCTTATCCCACAACTTGCTAATTCCTAACAAAACAAGAAGGTGTTCGGGAAAAGGACAAAGACGGGACGGACACTTCCTAAGAGATTTCAAAAACACATCGTTCAACTCCGAATCAGACGACTCCGGCTCATTCAAAACAGCCTCGGGTTGTCTCCAAACAAGTTTAAAAGGAACAATGGAATCAGAAACGACGAAAAAACGATCCTTCCAAGAACCAAGGGTCGTAACCGTCGAAGAGATTAGACAAGTATCAACCTGAGTATGCTCAAAGGTATACCAATCGCCGTTCTTCGCTAGACGGAAGAAACGACGAAAACATAATAGAGACGGATCAAACCCTAAAGCCATGCATAAAACTTCGAAATGCAAAACCCTAGTAAGCCCCACGGGGTGAATCTGACCAAAAGACACACAATAATACTCTAACACATTCAAAACAAAGATCGAAAAGGGATGACGGAGGTTAGAGAACTCAAAGTGGCGACAATAAAGAGCAATTGAGCCGGCCGGACAACGATCAATCGAAGCATCAGCCGGCGGAGCCACTGGTTTAAACTTTAAACCTATACCCCAATCGAGGCAAAACGATTCAACTTCTTCTTGGGTTAATCGGGAATAACTCACCGATAAATCCTTACGGGCACCCATAATTTCGAAAGAAAAGGGGAAGATCGGAACTAACCTGATGAAGAATTGAAGGGAACTTGATAAATGTGTTTGGAGAGCAATAAGGACGTTTAAAAGAAAACTAAAGGAAAATGAGCAGTTGTTGATATTAATGAGCAGTTTATTGGGAACTGCCACTGGCAGGAACCATCACATCAACTGTCTTGTCAAAAATTCAAAAAATAAACAAAACCGTACAAAGCCTCGAAGCCTTTAAGCAATAACAAAATGTATGCAAAAGTCAGACGCCTTTGAGCCTACTTCCCAAAAACCTCTGACTTGGGAGGCTGATGATGGGGGTAGCCCAAAGTATGGTAAAATGGCTTTCACATATTAACGCTAAAAAGGTTAGAAGGTTAAAAGGTTCGTTATCCCGCCCAATTAAGGAAAACAAGTACGTGAACAGTAAAAGCACGTAACAGTAACACATCAAATCACTGTTCACGACATCCCTCAGCCGTAAAAGATGGGATATGCTCAGAAAAGTATTATTATTATATATCGTTAACCGCAGGTCAAAAGCTTCCCGTCCATAAAACGGTAAACCCTCTACCAAACAAGAGGTTAACTAGTTTATCCATCAGACAAAAGGCTTGGATTCCTTTCCCTATAAAAGGAATACAACTCAGCCATAAATACACACCAGATCTGGAAGTTTAACATATACTCTCTAATCTTCTCTTCTTTCTGGAGAAGCACAGTTTGCTTGCTTCTTTCTTACTTCACAAACTACATAGCTTCACTAAGAACTTACATTCAAAAACCGGTTCCAACATCACGGTCTTGGATCCTTAGTGAACTATAACAAATAACAACTAAACTAGTGAACCTCTCTCTACGTTTAGCAAACGTAGAGGGACCCGACGACCTGCGTTAGGTTAACCAGAACCCTTAAAGCCTGTTAGCCTAACCAGTCTATTCACTATCATTGGTCTATCATTGGTCTTATAATTGTTGTAGCAACAACGCTCATGAACTTGAACACTTTTTCATATTTCTTCTTATCCCATTTTTGTTTCGCCTTGAGTGAAATAACCTTATTCTCAGCTCTTCGCTCTTCCTCCATTCTTCTTCCATTGCCGACTCCAATTACCTCGGGTACGTTTCCAGTGGGCATGTAGTCAAGCATTCACATACTCCACAAAAACATTTCTTCGCAAAAACTCGAAATTTCCCTGCATAGAATATGTTGAATGATTTAGGATGACCAATTGAATGTATGAATTTTTTGCACAAATAAAATGTTGGGGTGCTTTATTAAAAACCACAATGAATAGTATATGCAGTTACGCTGCAAAAAAGCTTTTTATAACTTTGACTTCCTGAAGTCAATTGTAAGACATATTGGTTTTAATAACTAAAAAGCGTTTACTCTTGTTTGCCTTCTTAAAGTCAACTGTGAAACTAATAATTGTTCTGGATCCCATCGCTAACAAATTAAAGTGTAAGTTTGGTTGAAATTGTATGATCTAGTTTGAAAAATGTGAAGTGTACCAGTAGTTATGGTATTGGGCGCATTTCAATTGCGTCTACGATTCTGGCGCGGCACTATAGTAGATGCACTTTCCTCGGCCACTGACTGAGTTGTAGGTACTCAAGAATCTTCTTCAAACCTAGTTCTTGTAAAGACCATCATAACTAACATAAACATCCAGGTAGTACTACGAAGTATTTAATAGTGAGTTAACAAAAGATATATGTACACAACGATTATCATTCAGAGCACAAACACGATACTAAGCATGTGAGATCTGCATTCTCTCTAATATCTTACAAGAATGAAAATGCAAATCCGATTAATTCAAGAGTATAACTGCCGTTGCCGTCGATCCTTTTTGGGCCTAGCGGGATGTTGTGATGTGGTCGTAGACTACCCTGCCATGCCTCAGGGCCGGCCCTGCTTGAAACTATCGGACTAAAACCGTAGATTTGGACAAACCACAAAGACGAAAAGCGCAGTTCACTAAAATAAGTATTATAATAAAAAAATATAGTGAAAATACATGTCTACCCCTGACTTAACAATTAAATTTAACGAGGTTAGTGATTTGGATGTAATTGGCAAGAATTGGGAAACGTGAGTGGTCCATATGCAAAAAAAAACATTTTTTGGACTAAATTCACATTGTTTGCCAAACCAAAAGGACGAAAATGGCACTTTACTACCCTACTTGAAATATTTTTTAAATCTCCTAAGATTTTAATTAAATATGATTCCAACGACTTTTGATCATCAATACATGTTGCTTTTAACGACCATCACTTTTGTTTATTCAGGTATTGGTTAAGTATGTGTTTAATTATCAAGTCTGACTTGACTTGAACATATTATGATTTGTGTTAGACTAGCAAAAGACTAGCTATTAAACTTGAAAGGTATTTGTTGAATTTCCTTGTTTCGACAATTAATAGCAGCTGATACATTTCATAAATAGTTATGTGTTACTTTATTTTATTTTCATCTTCGGTACTTCCTTATTCTTTGATAATGGTTGAATTGATGACAGTGTACGAGAGACCGAAACTAAGTCTGTAATCTCGGTACCTGATATGGTTTATTTCATAAACCGTGAGTAGGGCTGTAAACGAACCGATCGAACACGAACAAGGCCTTGTTCATGTTTGTTCGTTAAGAAAATATTGTGTTCACGAACGGTTCACGAACACTTACCGAACGAGATTTTATGTTCGTGTTCGTTTATTAAGAAAATTAACGTGTTCACGAATGGTTCACGAACACAAACGAATACAAATAAAATCGGTAGAGGCCAGAGAATAAGACCGATGTATTCATCAATGTGAATATTGAAAACCCGTAAATGAATCGAATGAACACGAACAAGGGCATATTCGTGTTCGTTCATTTAACTTTATAATTAATCGAAGAAATATTTATTTTCATGTGCGTTTATTTAAAAATGGACATTTGTGTTCGTTTATGTTCGTTTGTTTAAAATCTAAACAAACATAACTAAACAAAGATAAACGAACATAAATAAACATATATGAACCAATGTGAATGAACACAAACAAACGTAAACAAACTTAAATCTGAAAAACACATAACGCAACACAAATTAACATATATAAACCTTTAAGCAGATGACATATCCAGATATTATTTAATTATTTTCTATTAATACATAAACGAACATAAACAAACGTTCATGAACATAAATGAACGAACGGAACATTTGTTCATGTTCGTTCATTTAATTAAATGAACACAAATTTTGTGTTCATGTTCGTTCATTTATTAAGTAAATGAACATAAACGAACTTCCCACCGAACGGTTCACGAACAGTTTACCGAACGTTCGGTTCGTTTATAGGCCTAACCGTGAGTACTAGTTTTGAATATACACTATTTAAAAAAACGGTTTGAACATAGACATATTATTAGAGATTGAATATCAGTCTCTAGTTCTTTTGTCGACAAAACAAGTCAAAAACTAACATTTTGTAAGATCATGTGACTAATTTTCAGTCCTCGGTTATTCTCATCAAATGGTAAATTTTTATTAACACCATAAGAGATTGAAAATTAACCACACGATATTTCTAATAATAAAAGGCGTCTAAGACTAAATATCATACTTAAATAGTTTGAACATATACCTATTATCGGAGACTGAGTGCTAGTCTCTAGTTCCTTTGTCTACTAATAACATTTCAAAAAAAGATCTCGTGATTGATTTCCCGTCCCCAATACTTCTCATCAAACAATATAATTTGATTAGCACAATTAGAGACTGAAAATTAGTTACTAGGCATTTCTTAAACGAAAAGGCATTAAAATTTGAATATTAGTCCCTGACTCCATTCATTTTAAAAATATTAAGGGCTAATATTCAGTCCCGAATACAGATCCTCTATATTAGAGACTGAAGATTAGTCTCAAACATATTTGTGTCATTTTCCCATATAAAGGATATATATTTGAGACTAAAATTTTGTAGCCAATAAGTTTCTCCCCAAAAAGCTATATGGCGAAAACATATTTGCGACTGAAATTTAGTCTCTAATTAAGTGCCTAGATATTAGTAACTGATTATTAGTCAATAAAATATGTTTCGTAAAACTCAGTCCCCAATGCTACTAGTAACTGAAAATCAGTCTCAGATACAAAGTATCTAAGACTGAAACATCAGTCTCAAATACTTTAGTCCCTGATGGTCACTTTTTTTGTAGTGGCATATGTAAGTATGTGAATGTATTGTATGTCGTCTGATTAACTAGAACTCACTCAGTGTAGCTGACTTTTAGTATGCACGCATGTTAATCGATTGAGACAGTTGGTTTGAGTGAGACACATGGCAGGATCCGAAGAGGCTGTCATCTGAAGATTTGTCATGATGTTTTGATATTATCATTTATGTTATGTTTTAAAAGACAAGTTATTAATGTTTGTAATGAATGGTTTACTATCATTATTATTCCAAAAAAGTTTTAATTAACTCTGATATTTAGAACTGTGTTTATGAGTAAATCCAATGCCAAAGTAAGGCTACCGGGAACGGGGCCTTACAGAACTCCCCAAAATGCTCATGAACTTATAAACTATAAGTTGTCCATATTCGTTTGAATATTCATGCTTGTGTTATTCAAATTAGGATAAATCATTGTAGTTTTCCCGTGTCAATCATTCTACTCGCTTTTAGGCTTTGTCATTCTCGCTCTTATATCCATGTGAGTAATCATACCCCCTTTTTTACTTTTAAACGCTTTGGGGTGTATCATGCATTGTATTAAACGATCATGGTTTTGTTATTCTTTCAATCATGCAATTCAATCTGCGTTATGTGTTTATTCATGCTATGCGTGGTGACAAGTTGTGTTGTGTTTTGTTGTGTTGTGTGTGTATTCAATCAATCAATCAAGTTTGAATCATTAACTTAACAAGCCATCGGTAACTGTCACACCCCAACCTACGGCGGAAATGTCAGGGCACGAACCGTTGGTTCACAACTCACAAGGTACTATCATGCAATGTTAAAAGGTGACAATCTCTATTTAATAAATTTAAATAACCAAATATCCAAACATCATCCAAGTACATCAAATTTTAAGAAATGGAAAAACAATCCCAAATAAAAGGAAACAAACTGTCTTGTTAAAACTTTATAATTCAAAGACATCTCTATATTTTTCTTCACCTGGATAATCAAGCCAGCTGAAAACCTGCGAATTCATACAAAATACATATATTTGTCAACACGAGTTTGAGTGAGAAAATCACTAGTATTTGTTATAATATAACTATAAAAATGCAAAACTTTCTTTCGTGAGTATATGCAATCAAACCATGAGCGAATATAGGTGTCGGTAAAACCATTGCCAAGCGAATCAGGCTTGGCTACTACAATGGTCACATGATCATACTATATGTGATTATGATGGACCTCTGCGAATGCGATCAAATAAAACAAATGAACATATAGCAATTAGGCATTTAGTTGTTACACACACAAATATTCATAATTTGCTAACGAGAATACTAGATATTAGGTAAATAATTTATAGTACGCATAAGACCCTACAAGATTTAAAATAAGTAAAATTATGGGAGTGATTACTCACCTTATCAAATGAACAAAAGGGAGAAAGTGATGATAAGAGAATGAAACGTTCAAGCTCTTCGAGATTTAAATATGAACTCCATAGGACATATAATGGATTCGGGTTTCGATGTTGTTCGAGCAAGACATTTATTATTTGAACTATTGTTTCATATTATTGTAAAAACATCATTATTGTTCTCATTTATTTATATTGTTATTACTTTTATTAATTGCAAATCACTATTATTTATCACTGATAGAAGGTAATATAATAGATATATAAATTAGATAATTTAAATAAATAAATTTAATATGCTTACAATAAAAATATGTAAATATAATACAAACATTACTATTTAGCTAAATAACTACAATATGTGATATATGTATATATATGATAATATTAAATTAATTAATTATTTTAAATATATAACGAACCATTGCATATTAAAATTGATAAAAACATGTTTATTTTATTTATTGACGAACTAGTCCCTGATAAAAGAGTGGGATACATATTTGGTTTAAAGTTAATTAAGGGGTTGATTTTGCACAAGTTTAAGTTATAAACAAATCAAAATTTAAAGTTATTAAAATAAAACATAAATACTAAAAATGCGGAGTTTGTTATTGACGAACGAGTCGGGTAATGGCTATAATAAGAAAACAAAAATAAACAAAATGTTACAGTAACGATGATAGATCTATCTGGGTGACGCCCATCCGAATTTGACCGGTTTTGGCATTTGGACGATCGAACCCAACTTTTAGCATAACCATCGGGTTATGGACACAAGTTAACAAGGTTTGATCACAAAAGTTATTCAATCATATGTGTTATTCAATCATGTGTGCTTAGATAGACATTTGACATGTTGAATTGCGTTTTCAATCTTTTATATATATGTGTCTCAATCTATGGCTGCTCACCAACTGTTCATATAGTTAACCGTCTTTTTTATACATGATGCAGGTACACAAGTTTGATGTTTGCTTTGAAGTTCAAAAAGTAGTACTACTATGGACCTAGGCTAATAAAACAATAAATGGTGTTATCTTTATGCTATGTTATTACCTTGAAACAACTTGTAATTTGTGACATCTTTTAATGTGACGAATAAATATTATATATTTAATTAGTGTCATGTGCAATGAACCATGATCGTTCACACCTCGACGTATAATCCGCCATCGGTTGGGTGTGACAATACTCGTCGCATTCACGACCCAGTTGGATTTGGGCATGATCCCTAAGATCATCGCGTGTCGCATACATTAAAAGAGAAATCCTTTGTGTGTCACAACACGTGTAAGGCCTCGATCCCGGTGCCCTACTTTGGCGTTAGATTTACTAATAAACACAGTTCTAAATATCATAGTTAATTAAAACTTTTCGCGGAATAATACACTTCAAACATATATTACAGAATCGTTCGAATCTTTTTCAAATTAAACATCTTTTGTCTTTCAAATTAAAACATAAACCATAATAACATCATAACATTTTCCTCAAGATGCCAGTGTCTTCAGTCCAATGTCATGTGTCTTTATTCAAGTGAGCTGTCTCAGCCTATTCACCTGCATGCACACTAAAAGTCAGCTACGCTGAGTGAGTTCTAGTTAATCAGGCAACATATAATACATACACATACTTACTTATAAATACGTATCCGAAGATACATATCACATTCTTAACCGGTTACCTTTATTTATTCATACTTTCATTGTTTTAGCCTGTGCATCTCATACATAACTAAATATTCATTTTAAAGAGCATTTTGCCATATAACCTTCGCAAATATTATTCAGGTCCGCAACCGGTTAAGCTTCGCAGATATTATTAGGGTCTGCAACCCTTTAACCTTCGCATATATTATTCGGGTTTGCAACCCTTTAACCTTCGCATATATTATTAGGGTGTGCAGCCATTTAACCATACATACCTTTCCTTATACAAAAATACTTTCGTACATACTCACATCATTACGTACTTTCATACATACATGTTTCATATTAAGCATACTACACATTACCTTCCTTGACGATACGTGCAATATCCGAAGATCGTTCACGCACCGACAAGCATTCATTCACAACATTCATACATACTATCACATCAATCATCATAGCATACACTTACCATTTATGGTAACATTCACATTGAGTATGCACACAGCCCCGAAAAACATAACAAAAAAGTGGGGCTAGAAACTCACCTAAATGCGATTACGTTCGGAGTTAATGGTAATTCATCTCTCTATATGAGCACGGCTAACTGTGTAATAATTACACGTATCAATTAACTATAACTACCCTTATCGTATTTCTAATTTAATATAACCCTCAACGAACGGGGGTCCGGGGGCAGCGCCCTGGCAGCGGGGACTAGGTGCGGCAGCCCCTAGCAGGGTCTAAGGGGCAGAGCCCCTGGCTGGGGTCGAATGGTCTCTGTTTATTATTATTAGAATTCTTAAATTATTATTTTATTCGCTATCCTATTCGCTATAACGAATGGTCTATGTTTAAGCCTCATTCGCTATCTCATTCGTTATGACGAATGACTTCATTCGTTATCACGAATGGTCTGATTTGTGCCTTAACGAGAAGAACAAATGAGTAACGAATGAATAAGGCCATTTGTGATATCCTTGAGATGAATGTAAGGCTCTTTCGTTACAGGAGCACGCGAAGGTACCTATCACGAATGGCTCCATTCGTTGTTTCCTTATGGCGAATGAATGTATGGCAAATGAATTAAGTTATTCACGACTTCTATAGGACGAATGAGGGCTCATTCGTTACGCATGCATTCTCATTAGTTATGATTGCCTAACGAAACGTCTAGCGATTCGTTCAATCATGATGAATGAGCATCGGTCTTATCTAAATCTTTGACTTAGGGGTTAAAGTCAAAATCGATAAGAACACCAAACAGTCAACCAATATCAGTTTTGCAATTGACCTCCAAATCTTGACGAAATAACACAAACTTGGTATCAATCTACTCATATACCCAGCACCTACAACACCTAATCGACCTATCATCCAAACATCTTGTTAAAAAAGTTGTTTTTGATTGATATATACGTGTGGTTTAACATACGCTTCTTTAACCCACCCGATGTTAACGAATTTCAATGAGAATCGTTGCGTTTGATTTGTTTTTACCATTTATACATAGATCTAGGAGTACTAAACGATCCGAACAAGTTTTCGTTACAAACGTACCTTTAAACGAATCAGTTTAGACACGCGATCTAGTCTTGATATCGGTTTTGGCTCGTCACAATGCTCTAACACTATCAAACTCGGGTTCTCACCTTTGGATCTTGGTTCAGGATAAATGAGGGTGTGTGTGTTTTTGAAGGTGTAGGCTATGGCGTAGAGATGGATAAAAATGGAAAGGATTAGTGTTTAATGGGTATTTATACTCCCTTAAGCCCATGGACCTAAGGCCCATTCCATCCTTTAATGTCCAAGCCCACTCTCTAATATTTTATTTATTTAATTTATTAACGACACGCCAATAATAAATGAAATTTCTTTTATTAATATTATTGAAAGTAGGATGTTACAACACGTCCAAAACTCAGAAAGTTTGGCTTTTGACAGTTTCAGTCCCTAGACTTTGATTAAACACATTTAGAGTATGAAATCCCCAAAATGACAATTAAATTTGAGATTGTAGCATGCAATAAACATAAATCATAAAAAACATAGATAAAAACATAAAATCCACACTTTATTGATTAAATGATAGTTCAGATTTCTTCAATTAATAAAACAAGTCGGGTCCCAAAAACAGAAAATTGACAAATGTCACAACATCAAAACATAGACAAAGCCAAGATAGGTTTTCAAATTTGTAATTATCATAATCAAAGCAAAGATTTAGATGATTTTAAGAAATTAAGGTCAACGATCTTAAAGACAGCCGGTGGAAACCGGAGTGATTATACCTTGAAACTACCTCCTGTATCGCTTGCCATCCTAACCTGAAACTACCTTCGACATGGATAATAGCAGTGGCGGCAGCTAATGTGTGGTTGAAAAAACGTGCTTTAAGTTTTAATATCGTGTATTTTAGTTGTTTATATCAATCGAACATGAGTACTTTCAGTGGTTTTATGTTTGCAGGTACTCGGAGCTTAAAGGAAATAATTTGGATCACTAAGGATGGCAAGGAATTGAGTTACAGGCAAAAAGGAAGCAATCAGGAGAGTTTAGAAGTGATTTGTGCGCATTTGGTGTAAAACGGGCATTTCTGGAGCAAGAAATTGAGTTATGGAACCCATAATATATGAATGTTGGGTTTCTCGATGAGACGAGTATGAAAATGGAATAAAAGTTACCGTAATGCAGAAGCTTTCAACCGTAGCCTAGTGTCCCACCTTAAGCTACGGTGACTAGGCCGAAACTTACGGCTTGGTTTGACGAGAAATCCGATTTTTTTTTGTTTTTCTTTCAAATATAAGCCGGGATAAACCCTAAATCGATTGTTATTCATACCCTAGCTACCAAGGACGATTTTGGGGGAATTTTTCACCATCTTAACACCTCTTAATCACCATAATCAACCATGCTTTCATCCTTCCACACCATAACGAAGCTATTCAAGATGAAGATGCAAAGCTAAACCATTAGTGACCATCTCCAGGAGTAGGGTTGTGTTTATAAGCAAGACTTTTTGGTATTATGAATCTTTACATTGGAACTAGATTTGATTAATCATTCAGTTGATTAACCTTTTACGTTTGTTTGTGCATTCAACAGTTTTTCGTAATTGAATGTGTTGAGATTTTATTAGTTAATTGATTTGTGGTCATAAAATTTTAGGATTAGGTTCTTAGAGTCATTGACCCGATCTATAGCCATTAAATTACTTGCATTTATCATAACAAAAAATTGGTAATCAATTAGGTCATTATTCAGCCAAGCTAATTGTTTGGATTAAGTTCTGACGATCAGGAATGTCAAATATCTAGTCTTTTGATTATAAGTGTAATCAAACGAGTTTTCCAAATATGTTTAATATATTGGTCTAGTTTGCTTCACAACCTAAAACCTGGAGTTTGGTTACTTTTCTCAAATTGTTTTACAGCCAAATTATTATTTAATCGTTTGTCCACTTAGCATAATTATTATTAAACAATAAACTTGATTGGCACTTTCAAGTAGATTAAGTAATGATTTAGTTTTAAAACAATTTGAGAAAAGTAACCAAACTCCAAATTTTAGGTTGTGAAGCAAACTAGACCAATATATTAAAATTTTTTGGAAAACTCGTTTGATTACACCTATAATCAAAAGACTAGATATGTGACCTAGTTGGTCGTCAAAACTTAATCCGAACAATTGTCTTGGCTGAATAATGACCTAATTGATTAATAATTTAGGTTTTGACAAATGCAAGTAATTTAATGGCTAAAGATAAACGGGTCAATGACTCTAAGAACCTAATCCTAAAAGTTGATGATCACAAATCAATTAACTGATAAAATCTAAGCACATTCAATTACGAAAAACTGTTGAATGCACAAACAAACGTAAAAGGTTAATCAATTGAATGATTAATCGACTCTAGTTCTAATGTAAAGATTCAAAATACCAAAAAGTCTTGCTTACAAACACAGCCCTACTAACTGAGATGGTCACGAATGGTTTAGCCTTGCATCTTCCTCTTGAATAGCTTCATTATGGTTTGGAAGGATGAAAGCATGGTTGATTATGGTGATTAAGAGGTGTTAAGATGGTGAAGAATTGCCCCAAAATCGTCCTTGGTAGCTAGGGTATGAAGGATAATCGACTTAGGGTTTATCCCAGCTTAAATATGGAAGAAAAACAAGAAAAATCGGATTTCCAATCACACCAAGCCGTAAGCTACGGCTTAGTCACCGTAGCTTATGGTGGGACAGTAGGCTAAGGTTGGAAGCTTCTGCCTTACGGTGACTTTTATTCCATTTTCATACTCGTCTCGTCAAGAAACCCAAAATTCATATATAATGGGTTCCGTAACTCATTTTCTAGCCCCAAATATGCCCGTTTTACATTAAATGCGCACAAATCACTTTTGAACTCCCCTTATTGCTTCCTTTTTTTCCTGTAACTCAATTCCTTGTCATCCTAAGTGCTCCAAATTAGTTCCTTTAAGCTCCGATCACCTGCAAACATAAAACCACTCAAAGTACTCATGTCCGATATATATAAACAACTAGAACACACGATATTAAACACTTAAAGCATGTTGTTTCAACCACACATCAGGAGCCTAATTGTTATGGTCAAAGGACAAACCGTGTGACATTTTGCAATGTAAAGTACAAATCACTTCAATTTTAAAGATAAATGACAAGCGCTGAAATTTGGAACAAACATAAAGAACAAAATTTCTAATTCTTTCAAGTATATATATATATATATATATATACACGCCCCTATATAAAGGAATGATCAAGAGAAAACATATGTGTGTGTGGGAGCCTGGGAGGGTTTAGTGGGGAACTAGAAACCATGTCTTTTACATGTAAAAAAATAATATAAAACTAGATTTTGCATGTAAAAAAATAGTTTTAGCATAAATTTTTTGAAGTTTTTACTTATAAATATATATAGAAGACATTCCAATAAAAAATTAATTATGTAAAAAATATTATTTTTTATCTTTTTTTAACTGAATTTTAAAAATAAAATAAAATAATGGAAACTACTTCTACATGTGTTTATATGTAACAGTTTAACAAAAAATTAGGTAAAATGTGTTTTTTACATGTAAAAATGAATTTTCTATAATTTATTTACTTGTAAAAGACATAGTTTCCAATTTCCCCACTTTTTTGTGCTTCACTTTTGAACTTGCATATATATATATGTGTGTGTGTGTGTGTGTGTGTGTGTGTTTGTGTGGAATTAGAATCATGTGAGAACTATTTTGAAATTAAGAACTTTGAGAACCAATTTGGACCACAAAAAACCCAGAAATAAAAAAAATCATAAAACAAAAAAAAAACGTAAAAATAAAAAAAACCAAAATTCTTATTTATTATCTCGGTTTCATAAAAAAACGTCTCGGTGTAACATCCTACTTTTGATGATAATAATAAAAGAAATTGTGTATATTCAGTAACGTGTCGTGTATCAGTTTAAATAATAAACTATAAGAGGGTGGGCTTGGACTTTAAAATATGGAATAAGAAATAGAATGGGCCCTAGGTCCATAGGCTTAAGGGAATATAAATACCCCTTAAACCCTAATCCTTTCCATTTTTATCCATCTCTACACCATAGCCTACACCTTGAAAAACACACACAAACACCATACTATATCCCGAGCCAAGATCCGAAGGTGGAAACCCGAACCCGCTGGTGCTAAAACGTCGTAACGAGCCAAACCTACATCAAGACTAGCTCGTGTTCGTAAACCGACTCGTTTAAGGTATGTTTACAATGGAAGTTTGTTCATTTAGGTTCGGATTCGTTTAGCAATCTTAGATCTAGGCATAAGTGATAAAAACGAATCCAACGCAACAAAACTCACTGAAATTCTTTAATATTTGATGGGTTAATCGATTGATTAATGAACTGTATGTATATATGTGTAACCCGCACCATGTAAAACCTAATATTTGGATTATTGATGAATTGGGGTTTGTAGGAGAGGCGAATCCGAGTTCATTAATACCAAAATCACGTTGTTTCATTGAGTTTTGAGGTTTAATCGCATATCCGATGTTAAGATAACGAATTAGGATAACGAACCAGGCCATGTTAAGATAACGAATCAAATAACGAATCAGGCTTAATTTGTTATAGCGAATGAGTTAGCGAATTGGAAAACAATTTAACCCCAGCCAGGGGCTCTGCCCCTTTGGACCCCGCTAGGGGCTGTCGCCCCAAGAACCCCGCTGCCAGGGGCGCTGCCCCCGGACCCCGTTCGTTGAGGGTTATAATTAAACTAGAAAAACGATATGGGTAGCGATAATTAATTGATACATGTAATTGTTATACAGTTAGTCGTGCACAGCTAAAGAAAGGAATAACCATTAACGGTGAACTTAAGCGCGTTCAGGTGAGTTTCTAGCCCCATTTCCTTGTTATGTTTTTGGGGCTGTGTGCATACTCGATGTGATAGTAATACACTTACCTTAAATGGTAAGTGTATGCCATGTATGATTTGTATGTTATTTATGTATATCTTAAATGTGAATGAATGCTTGTCGGGACGTGAACGATCTTCGTATAAATGATTAAAGAAAGTATATGTATGTTACGGGTATGTAAAGACAGTCTGTACGAAGATGAAGAAGTAAGGGATCAGACCCTAATAATATCTTAGATGGAGAAGAAAGGGATCAGACCCTAATAATATCTGAGATAGAGAAGAAAAATGTATTAGACCCTAATAATATCTGAGATAGACAAGAAAGGGATCAGACCCTAATAATATTCGAGATAGAGAAGAAAAAGGGATCAGACCCTAATAATATCTGTTAGTGCACGATTTTGCGTCTCGAGTCTTTGTATTTATTGTTAATGTATTTCTCGTTTTTATTTAATGTAATAAACAATTATGTCATCTTATAGTTCGTTAATGTAATGTCTAGTTCTCTAAGGATGTTTAGCGAACTAGATCTAAGTTATATCACTCCTGATTCGTTAAGGATGTTTAACGAATCAGGGAGTGATTCGTTAAGTTTATTTCATTAAATGTATGTAACGAAGTAGACTCTAGTTCGTTATGGAATGTTAATGAACTAGGTCTATCTTCTATATATAGTGAACACTGTTCACTGTCAAATTAAGTTTTGGAGTTTAATTTTAACGAATTGCTGTTCAACTCTCTCTCAAGCTTCATCTTCATATTAATATTATTAATCGCCTACATACATACAACTAATATATATATATATATATATATATATAACATACAATCAAACGTGATTATGAGCTAGATCCATTCTAGGTTAATTATAGATCAGATCTGAGATCTGTTTTCTAAGATTAACAGAGGTTCAAACAAGTGGTATCAAAGCTTTCGGTGCTCAATTACGCTTGATTTTACTGTTATTTGATATTAATTAATTGAAAATTGATTCAGTTTATGTTCGGTTTTATTTTGAATCAAATTGAGGTTGAATCGGTTTGATTATGGAATGATTGGATTAGATTTGTGTTTGGTAAGGTATTTGTGGGTTGTGGTTGACTGGAATTGAAGTTTGGATTGTGTTTAGATTGTTTTTTGTTGGATCTAGATTTGACCGAGAACAGGGGATCGTTTTTGGTTAAATTAGATATTGATTATGGTAAATTGAGTTACGAAATGGATATGATTAGACTCGTGATCGAGTTACGAGTAAATTGTTAGGTTGGATGTGTGAATTGGTTGAGAATTGAGGTGGTATACAAATTTTCATTTCTGGTTTGTGTGTTCTTCGTTTCCAGAAATATGGAAATCTTCTTTGAAGATTTGAATACATATTTGGTTCATTAAGTGTTATACTTAATTCGTTAACACATTCACTTTGATTCGTTAACATATTTAGCCAATTCGTTATGAATTTTGGTTGATTCGTTAAACAGTTCGCTATACATTCTGATTCGTGTCAACTGATTCGTGTGACACGTGTTATACCTCGTAAACTGTTTTATAACAACCTTTTCCACGTGGCATTGGTTGTCAGAGTTTGTTACAAACCGTTGTAACAACCTGATTCGCTATAAGTTGATTCGATATCAACTATCTAATTCGCTAAGTCTCTTTTAGTGATTCGATACAGAAAACTTTCTGATTCGCTAAGTTTATACTTAGTGATTCGTTTAGCCAATTCGTTAGTTTGAGTTATTTGTTGATCATCTGATTCGTTGCTTAATTCGTTAACTTCAATTCTGATTCGTTACCTGATCAACGTCAACTTTGTTAAGGTTTGATTCGTTAATTACTGTTCACAGTTCGCTACAACTGTTCACAGTTCGCTAAAATTGTTTACAGTTCGTTACAAGTGTTCACTTTTCGTTAATTAAAACTTTCAACTTTAACCCTTGGAGTTTGAAATTTAGTATTTCTCAAACATGGCTGGTATGTATGCACTAGCTTCACAGAACATGTTAATGCAACAAATGTTGTAACTGGATACCGAAATTGGTTCACATTTGAAATGTCCAAGATTGATGAAATTTAGCGACTTTGCTAAATGGGAACCCCGTTTTCGTGCTCATTTGGGTTCTGTTCATCTTGACTGCTCATATTGCTTAGATGAGGTATATATTGTTCCAATGATTGGAGATGACACTATTGGTTTTACTCCTAAAGCTATTTCTCAATATTCACAAGAAGAGAAGAAAGCATTAGAGATTGAAACAAAAGCTTATTCTACTCTTACTATGGCTTTACCCAAACACATCTTTCATCAAGTGGGTAGCATAAAGATCTGTGCTTCCTTATTTCAACATATACGTATGAGGAGTATGGGAAATACAGCTGAGAGTAAGAAGGTAATGCTTAAGTTTCAATTTCGAAACTTTAATTTCTTAAAAGGAGAAACAGTAGAGGAGATGACTACCAGGTTCAAACACTTGATTGCTGAGATGGATAAAATGGGATTGGAAACTTCTGAAGTTGACAAGATTGACGCGATTAAGAGTGCACTACCAAGTTCTTATTCAACATTCCTAATGGTTTTAAAAGAGAATAACTATTTTGCGAATGAAGACTTGACTGCCACTGAATTCTTGCAAAAGATTGAAGCAAGGGAATATGATCTTAAGTGGCAGAAATCCTCCAAGGATAGTCAAGATCCTGCTTTCTATGGTGGTAGTATGCCTCTAAGTTCTACCATTTCTCCTATCACTGCTTTTCTCACGTAGCATGCAGGTGAAAATAAAACAACAGTTTATAATGATCCTAGAGCATGTTTTTACACACCTGGTAATTCTAGATCACCTGGTGTTTCTGTTGGATCTGTAAATACATCTACAACTAATTCATTTGCTTCACCACCTAGTGTCAACATGAAGGAAGCTGAACAGAATTTTGCTTTTCTAACAGCTTTCATGTCCTTATATGAAAACTTGGTGAGTAGTAAGATAACCACAAGTGATCTGACTGATGAGGATTATGATCAAATTGATCCAGATGATTTAGAGATTATGGATTTAAAGTGGAACATGGCAATGATCATTCGTAAGGTTAAAAGATTCATGCAAAGGACTGGCAAAGATCTTCCTGCTTTGAACAAGAAATTGGGGTTTGACAAATTAAAAGTGAAATGTTACAATTGTCAAGAGTTCGGGCATTTTGCAAAAGAATCTGACAAGCCGAAAAAGGAGTATACTGGTCCTCGTGGTCAAAATCAAAATTTTTCAACACCACGAGGTAATGATGCTGAAAAGAAACCATCTACTTCTGGGTCACAAGAAATGTTAGCTGATGGAAATGATTGGTCACAACGACTACTGTGTAATGACAATCAAACTAATTTGGCTATGTTTGGGCTGACTAAAGACTTTCAAGATGCTAGTGGTAGTGAGTTGTCCTCTGACAATGATTCTGGATCTGATTCTGACGACTCCTATGATAAGCCTACAACTGTGTTTGCTTGCATGGCTAAGATCAATGAGGTTAGTCATTCTATATCTGCTACTTCATCGGTAAAAGTAACGTGTGTTGAATGTGAATCTAACAAACCTAAGTTAGAATCTTTAAAGAATCATAATGATAATTTAGTGAGAGAAATTGCTTCACTAAAAGATACTTATCGACAATCTCTTGAATCTCAAATGAGATCTCGTGAGAAGTTGAAGCATTGTTGACAAGTAACCATGATCTCAAGGCTGAGTTATCTGTGAAAATGACTATTAATGACCAAAAGTTTCAAGAAATACTGAAACAAAGATCAAAGATAACCGAGCTTGAGAATGAGGTTCTTGAGTTGAAGAACAAATTGGGTAAATTTCGAAACTCTTCTTTCTTGTTGAATGAAATTATTGAAGTATCTGAAAATCAAAAGGATTCAAAGAAAGGCATCGGTTTTGTTGAGATTCCACCACCTTCTCACAATGACTATAAAATTAATCCTTTTGCTAAACGAGAAGACGAGGTAATTGTGAAAGAACCTGTGATTTCAGAAAATGCTAAACAGTTAAAACTGAAACTGTTAAACCCCAATTTGCTCCTCAAAAACCTCATGTTGAAAGCAACAAAGTCTTTGTTGAGAATGTTGACAAAGTAATTGTTGAGGATGTGTTTGAACCAGAGGTTATACACAAGAACAAGAACATTTTTAGTTCTAATTATATTCTTTGCGAGCCTCATGAATTTGAGGAAGCTGTGTATGGTTCACACAAGCCTCATGTGACAAAGACAGAACAAGTGAAAGTTAAACCTGTGAGGGCAAAGAAGTCAGAAAAACCGAAATTTTTTTATGAGGACTTGATGCTTTTCATTAATCATCCTAGTTCTAAGCCATCATCTGCTAGAGTTTTTAAGTTGAAGGGAATGGACACAATGTTCACTGAAAAAGATATTCAGATTAGTATCATTAAACCGGAACTAACTGAGAGTGTCTTTTACAATGAAACTGACAAGTTGAAAGAGTTGAAACGTCAATATGTTTGTGCCAAAACATCAAAGTCATCAGACCCGGTAATGAAAGCAAAAAAATTGTTAAAACAAGCTAAAAAGGTTCAATTTGTTAAATCAACTGGAACAGATACATTGAAAAGTTTTTCAAATTGTTCTAACCTTGAATTTTATATGAAAAAGAAGTCTGTCACTTCTGATGATTTAGCCAAACATTTCACTGAAAATATAAGTTATCAACCTTCAGTTGCATATGTTTCTGCCAGACCTCAACATGGTCATGTTGACATGCGAAGTTGCTTTTTATGTGGTCACCAAGGTCATGTAGTGAGAAACTATGGTCAACAGAAAACTCAAAATCTCCATCCTTTTGTCAAGGACCATTCAAAACCGGTTCCTGTGATAAAGGAGATCTTGAATCGACCTGTGACATGTGAGGATGATACACATATCATGTTTTCAAACATGCATCCTCGAAAAGTAACTCATGTGAGTGAAACCCATGGCCAAGTGAAACCAAAATATGTTCCAACTGTGCCCATATGTAAGAACACAAATTCAAACATTGTTCAAGCTACTTATCTAATACGAAAGTCTAGGAAGCCGGCCACATATTCTCAAGTTGCTAAACAACAGTTGAAATCTGTTCAAATTAATGATCAAAGAGAAACCCCAAAGGTGCCCAAGACTGAGGCCTGGGCTGCCTTTTTGAACTAATCACTTTTACTTTGTGTGTAGAGTACATCCAAGACTGTTCCTGGTGAAAATTGGATAATGGATAGTGGATGTTCTCGTTATATCACTGGAAATCTCAACCTATTGACCAACGTAAGAAATATTCAAGGGGGTTATGTAGCGTTTGCTGGGAATTCGGGGGGGCATGATCACACAAGAAGGTGAAGTTTCAAATGGTCACATTACTTTTGAAAAGGTCAATTACTGTGACAAGGTGGACCATAATTTATTGAGTGTGTCGTAAATCTGCGATAAGAAGTACACCACTGTATTTACTGATAAAGAGTGTGTTATTTTGAAACCGGAATATGTGATACCCGAGGACATGGTTGTCATGCGATCACCACGATCAAATGATATTTATGTCTTAAATATGAGTTCTAAAGTATCAACGTCTATCGAAACATGTTTTGTCTCCAAAGCAACTGAGAAGGATTCTATTCTATGGCATCGTAGAATGGGTCACATACATGTTCGTAAGATGAATTATTTAATGGCAAATGACTTAGTTTAGGGTGTCTCGTTGAAGAACTTTAAGTTATCTGATCACTGAATTGCATGCAAAAAGGGCAAGCAGAAGAAAAAGTCTCATCCTTCTAAGTTATTGAATTCCATTAATACTCCTCTTGAACGACTTCATATGGATTTGTTTGGTCCGGTGAATCGTGCGAGTATTTCTAGGGATTGGTATTGTCTGGTTGTCACTGATGATTATTCAAGATACTCATGGGTGTTATTTATGAGTTCGAAAGATCAAACGCCTGTTTTGGTACAAAATCTTATCACTAAGATCGAATCACTATACAAACACAAAGTGAGGAGAATTCGTAGTGATAATGATACTGAATTCAAGAACACTGTTTTGGATTTCTTTTGTATTCAGAAAGGAATTCATCGAGAATACAGTGCACCCTATGTACTACAACAAAACGGTGTTGCTGAACAAAAGAATAGAACTTTGATTGAAACTTCAAGAACTATGCTTGCTGATTCTAAGCTTCTCGTCCAATTCTGGAATGAGGCTGTGAATACAGCTTGCTATACGCTTAATCGGGTTTTAACTGTTAAACGACTCAAGAAGACAATCTATGAGCTTTTAAACAATCCAAAGCCTAACTTAAAGTATTTGGAACCTTTTGGGTGTCCTTGTACAATGTTGAAGAAGGATACAGGTAAATTTGAAGAAAAAGCTATCGAAGGTTATTTCTTGGGATATGCATCTCCAAAGAAACAAGTATTGAATTTCACTTATGGTTGTGTTGAGGAATGGTATCATGTGGACTGCCAAAAGTACACTACTCCTCCTCAAGGGAAAGGTCCCGACTGGATGTTTGACTACGATGGCTTATTTAATTCATTTACTCCTTCAACTGAGCACATTGATGAAGATCTGGTTCGAGCATATTTTGAAGATCACTTGGCTATTCCAAGATTTTCAAGTTATAATGATGTTGAAGCTACAACTTCTGCTCCAACTGAAGATCCTTGTGATGATAATCAGGTTGATAATATATCCACTTCTTCTTATGACAATCAAGCAGATAATCATGTTGTTGAACTTGACAATGATAATGTTTTATCTCCTGAACTTGGTGAACATTACACTAACTTATTTGATAATGTTGTTGTTCCTGAGAATCCCACTCTTTGGATTCATGGATATCATACACAGGAAAACATCATTGGAGAACTTGATGTGGGAGTACAAACACGTCATCAAGTTGCTTTGTCAAGTGAGAATAATGTATTGTGTGCCTATGCTGATTTATATTAATCGAGAATTGTAAATCTTGCAAAATTCACTTGCTTTCTATCTCAAGTAGAACCGACAACAGCTCGTAAGGCACTTGAAGATCCTTCTTGGGTAGAAGCTATGCAAGAAGAATTATAGCAATTTGCACGATTGGGTGTTTGGGATTTAATCGACAAACCTGCTAGAGTCAAGAAAGCTATTCCTACTAAGTGGGTACTTAAGTGTAAGAAAGACGATTGAGGTGTGTTCGTAAGAAACAAAGCCCGATTAGTGGTGCAAGGTTTTCATCAGCAAGAGGGTGTTGATTATACTGAAGTGTATAAACCAGTTGCAAGATTAGAGTCGATTCGAATCTTTCTGGCGTATGCTGCTTATAAGAATGTCAAGGTCTATCAAATGGATGTTAAAAGTGCTTTTCTCAACGGTGAACTACACGAGGAAGTGTTTGTTTTACAGCCTCCTGGTTTTGAAGATCCTGATTATCCGGACCGAGTTTACCGATTAAACAAGGCCTTGTATGGTCTACATCAAGCCCCGAGAGCTTGGTATGGCACGCTCGCCAACCATCTGACTAATAATGGCTTCAAAAGAGGGACGGTCGACTGCACTTTATTTCATAAAACTGTTGGTGATAATCTTCTCCTAGTTCAGATCTATGTCGACGACATTATCTTTGGGTCTACAAACGACACATTGTGTAAGGATTTCGAGAAGTACATGCAAACGAAGTTCGAAATGAGCTCGATGGGAGAGATGAATTTCTTTTTAGGGTTGCAAGTTTACCAGTCTGCAAACGGAATCTTTATTCACCAGACCAAGTATCTGAACGATGTCTTGAGCCGATTCAAGATATCTGTCGGAAAAATCGCTTCTACTCCTCTCCCTGTGGGTCACAATTTATCACCGGATGAATTGGAGGATACCGTTGATCCTACCCTCTATCGTACTATGATCGGATCTTTAATGTATCTAACGGCTTCTCGCCCCGACATTATGTTTGATGTTTGTCTTTGTGCTAGGTTTCAAGCAAGTCCCCGAGTGACTCACCTAGCTGCGGTTAAGCGAATACTTCAGTATCTGAGGGGTAATCCAGACATCGAGTTGTGGTACCCCAAGGATGATAACTTTGAGCTTACTGCCTTCTCAGACTCGGACTATGGAGGTTGCAAGATCAACTTCAAATCAACGACGGCAGGGTGTCAATTTTTAGGAAACTGGCTTGTTTCCTGGCAGTGTAAGAAGCAGACAACGGTCTCCACTTCAACCGCTGAAGCTGAGTATGTTGCAACCTCGAGTTGTTGTTCCCAGGTTTTGTGGATACAACAACATCTTCGCGACTACGGTTTGAAGTTTCTTACTACTCCTATTTTGAATGATAATTCTGCTGCAATTTCTATCACAAAGAATCCTGTACAACATTCAAAAACAAAACATATCGAAATTCGATATCATTTTATACGGGATTGATTTGAGAAGAAATTAATCGACCTTGAGAAAGTAAATACTGACTTTCAGAAAGCTGATCTATTTACCAAAGCTTTTGACCAAATGCGTTTTCAATTTTTGCTTGGTTTAAATGAATTGAAGACCCTCACTGATATCCTTAAACAAGGATGACTATCATTCGTTTTCGTTAGAATTTTATTTTTAAAATTATTTCATTTTTAGGTTTTAGGGAGTGAAAACATTAGAGAATACAAAAATATTGTGCTTTTCGTTTGTATAGATAAAACCCAAAAACATTAAAAAAAATTTAAAAATCCAAAAACCTTAGAAAATTCTGAAAAATCAAAAATTGTGATTTCTTTTCTTTACTTTTTTCTTAAAATATTTTGAAAATCTAAAAACATTTAAAAAATTTTGAAAAGTCAAAAAGATTGTGTTTTTCAGTTTGTACAGCAAAATCCGAAAATTCAAAAAGATTGTGAAGTTTGTTTTGTTTATAAGAAAAGTGAAAAAGACAAAAAGATTTTTTTTGGGGTATGTATAGTGAAAAACCAAAAAGATTTTTGCATATGTTCACTGAAAAATATGTCAATTACCCAAATTTGAAGGACATGTACTCGTATATGTTTGGTCCTGACATTTATTTGTAAATGATCGGGTTAGCCATTCACCTGATAATGGAAAGTAGTTGGGGCGTTCGTTATGTGTTTTAGATTATTTTCTCGATGAAAATTATGTCGGTTATTTAAGTTTGTGAAGCATGCTTGCATGTTTTGGTCCTATTATTCATTTGAGAATTGATAGGATAGCCATTTATTTATAGACTTAAGTTAACTGGGGCGATTAAATTTATCTTTATTTTTGTTTTCTGCTCCTCAAAATTTTGAGTTTTTGAAGCAAAAAAGAGAAAATGATAGTACATTGATTATCTTGATCCCAAATCCAGCAAGAAATAAGCTTAAAGGACTGTGTACTTAATTGCATTGGTGCATTGGTAGATCTTAAAACAAACAAGTAGAGTAAAGTATGTGATATAAATATAAAGAAATGCCAAATTGAAAGAGGTGTGAGTCTCTAGCAAAAGTCTCGGTGAGGATGGCAAAAATGTAATAACATGTCTAAGCCTTATACTTGTTTGATCACCCAAAAATAAAATAAAGCAAATAACAAGCTTTGAGGTTCTCGACACTGTGAGTCTTTATGCGGCTTAATCATCTGGGTATTCATATGCATGGATATTTAACTCTCTTTTAGAGCAACCCCAAAGTCATTAAACTTGGTCACTGTTGTACTTCGTACAAATCGAAATTACTGACTTGATCAAAATCCGCTGTTAGTCATACTTTGTTCCTCCCTTGCGCGCGTCTCAATACCATTAAGAAACGGACCCCAGGGGATACAATGTATGTAAGCCGACAGATGGACTCGTGCATATTCACTCATAGTAACAGAAAATCAATGCATTGCTAAGAAATTTCTATTAAATTCAAATTTTTGATCAACAATATAATGGTTTAAGTCAAGTTAGGGTGATATGGCAAAAATCAAATTAAGCTTGAACCGAGATTAGAATGTTGATAGTTTCTGATATTCTGTGCTTTAATTGAACCGTTAATAATATCACAAAAACGCTTGAAAGTTTGTTATTAGATTTAAGTGGACAACAATACCAATGACCGACTTAACACCAGTCACAATATCACTGAAATTTAAAGCTGTGATAGACGGACATTTTGGTCAATATGATTCTATGCTCAAACTCAACAAAAATCCAAAAATACGTACTGCTTTTGAAAATTATTCAAAACTACAAAAAGATTTTCTTGTTTATATTTTATCTTTTGGATAATTTTCTGGTAAATATTTAGTTTTATGTCGACAAATTTAAATTACAAAAAGATTTTATGCTTTCATATTATTTAAGTAATTTAAATACCTTAATCGTTGACATCAATTATGATTATTTAATTCATTTTACGTTATCGGTTTCTAAACATGAAACGGTTTTTAAGTTATTCGATTATCAAGATAAAGGTTATCGGTAATTCTTTTTTAAGTTAATGTTAAATATTTAAATTTATTATTTCCTTCATTTAATTGATTTATTTATTTTATTTAAAGTTAAAATTAAATAAAGCTTAATTCGTTAAGTATGGATAACGAATTAGGTTGTTTTTAGCGAACTACATTCTAATTCGTTCACCTAATTCGCTTCCACACTCTGTAACGAAACATGCCCAGTTCGTTATGCATATTTAACGAATCAAGACACGAATTGAATCTAATTCGTCATGCCTCGTATTAAATTAATTTTAACAAATCGGCTAATTCGTTAATTCAAATTTCTAACAAATCAGTTTGATTCGTACATTGGGAAGCGTGTAAGGACTGTGTATATAGGACGGCGTGCATACGAACCGTCCTATACACCTTCTTCATCTTCCTTATTTACACTGTTACTCTCGCAATTTTTTCCAGAAAACTCGACCTTCATTATATCTCTATCTAATCATATTTTCGTGATCCGAAGGTAAAGCGAATCACACCGTACTGATTTTCGTCAAATCTTATATGGGTTTGATAGGTCAATTATAAGGTTTTAATATCGAATATTTGAATTTTACTTGAACTTTAATGTCTTACTCGTTATGGACCTTAAAAGTGTTATCATTATGATCGGAATGTATTTCTGAGTACAATGGTACCCTTTGATTATCTTTTAAATACTGATTGTTGGGTTGATTATGTATTCTTTTTATCGGGGTTTATATGTTGTTTAAAACCCTAATCTGATGACTTTAATTTATATTATGGATCCACAAATCGTTATCATTTGAGTCGCAATGAGTTCCGAGACATGTTTGGTCATTTGTTCGGATATCCATCGATAATTATGGACAAACTGATCTTGAATTTGCAAGTTTGACTCTATGTGTTCTTGATTAATTTTGACCTTGACCAAGACAGTCAAAGATTAAGTCAGACCTTGACCATTCGTTAATCTTAGCGAATTGGAACTCATTCGTGTCCAATTTGTTAAGCATTTCAAACGAACCAGAATATGCGAATCATTTCCATAACGAATCAAATGTGATATCGTTCAATTATAACGAATTAGTTGTAATTAATAACGAATAAGAATTTAATTCGTTTATTTATAACGAACTAGAAGTTAGTTCGCTATTTTTAATATTAATTCTCTAGTTCTTCTTCGTTAACTTATTTACTTGATAGCGAATCAGTTGATTCGTTACAATCTTGTAACGAATCAGACAGTGTCCTTAATGAATGACATTTCAAATTTTCTTAATTTAATAATGTAAAGTTTATTGATAAATTCATAAGTATTCAAATTATATAAAACAAATAGTGTTTATAAATTTTAAGTTTACTGACAGTTGATAGTATTTATTCAGACTTATGGCTGATAACATGGAACAAGATCCGCCTGTCGATGCACCACAACAAGTTCAGGATGCACAACAAGTTCAAGATGCTGATCAACCAGCTGAGGAAGTCCCTTTATTTCCTTATGACCCTCGGCATATTGTGTGTGCATTCGTTGATACAAACTTTCCTGATGAGGATGTCTATGGTGGTATGTTGGCATTTATACGCCGTTCTCGTATCCATTATGTTGTCACTGCTAATCCAGATATTAGATTCAGCATTCTTCGTCAATTCTGGAACACTGCTCAATATGTAGAAGTTGAGGATCATATTGCTGCTGTGGTAAATAACAAACCAGTTGTCGTCTCAGCTGAAACAGTTCAAAGAGTGTTGCAATTTGATGATACCATTGATGATCCTGGTGAATATGATAAAGAACTTATCAAGGGACTGTTTAGACGATTGTTTTAAGCTAGCAGTCTTACTGCGTCTATGTATAACAAGGCATACTTGTGTCCCCAATACAAGTATTTACTTCATGTTTTTATTCACTGCCTTGGTGGACGTAAGGCTGGGTTTGACGAATGCCGCGCTGCATTACAATCGGCATTTGTTGCACTTGTTCTGAACAAACGTTACAATTTTTCTGAAATGATTTTCGATCATATGAAAGAAAGTTGTATTCCTGGAAAACGACGCGTGAAGTTCTTGATGTATCTGCGTTTCGTCCAATTGTTTGTCAACGATGTTATCAGGGATTTGGTGCTTGATCCGAATGATGTGAATGATTAGTTTATTCTGGACAACATGAAGGCAGACACCATGAGAAGATTGAAACTGTACCGTCAATCTCCTCCTCCCAGATTCAAGAGATTGATTGGTTATCCTGCAAATCCTGATTATGTATCTCCTCCCGAGGATCGCTGGATCCATGATGACTCGGATTCCGAGCGTGAGGGAGGAGAAGGTGGGAACAATGATGGTGATGATGGAGGTGATGGAGGTAATGGTGGTAACGATGGTAATGGTGATGCAGCTCTTCGAGAACAACAAGCTGCAGTTGAAGCTGCGTTAGCTGCTACTATTGCTGCTCAACGAGAACGTAAACGAAAGGGTAAAGGGCTGGCAACTGAAAGTTCATCAAAGCGTCGAGTGTCGGTTGGAGTTGGCATCTCGTTTGGATTTCAATATCCAAGGTCGTCCACTCCTCAACGCCCAGCGGTGCCGCTTACTACTAGCACCCCGGAGCTTTCTTTGACGACTACGCTCACGTCTGATCCACAACTTGGTATGATTCCTCATTCTGTCTTATCTCCTACACCAATACCGTCTACTGCCACTTCAGTGATTCCTCCTACACCAACGATGATGCCTCCACCAGATATTTCATTTTTGAGGCTCAGTCGACCAATGGGTCCAGTTCAGCCAGTTCCTCCTTCTTTTGCTGCTTCACCGCACGATCAGCAGATGAATATGGTATTGAGTCTTTTTTATTTGTATGAAAATCAAATTTCTGCTGATCGTATGAATCAAGAACGTATGATGGAGAATCAGAAGAAGCTACTCAGCTATGTTTCCTACTGTCAGAAAGAAACAAAGGCCCTTCGTGAGATTGTTGAGTCTCAGGGGGTGAAAATTAAGGAACAAGAGGAGCTTATTCTGAAACTTACATGCAAAGATGACGCGCTGAAAAAGCTTAAGAATGATAATGAGGATCCGGATGAGTCTGGTGCTGGTGGTGAGACTAAACAAACTCAAGACCCAGCTTCTGGTGCGGGTACGAGTTCTGTTGATGATTCGAGCAAGCAGGTCATTATTTATCATGATTATACGGCTGCCAAACCAATTGAGATGATTGAGGCCAATACAGTTATTTTTATTGATGGTGAGGGGATGGTTAGAAGTATGGTGAATGCCGATGAGATAGATGCGGGGCAGTTTGTGAAAAATTCGCTGACACGAGAGCAGATTGCTATCTTGCTTGGTCTGAAAGAAGACGAGATGGCCGTGTTAGAAACTGAACCTGGTGTTGAGGTAATTAATGATGATGAGATCTTAAATGATCCTATGGTTGATGAGTAAGGGATTTACTTATGAGAATGATGAGGTCGAAGTGGAGGATATGACTGCTGAGGAGTATCCTGACTTGTTTCAACACACAAACGTTGATCAAGGTGCTCCTGTATTTAATGAGAAGAATGTAAAAGAAGCAGAAGATCATCTTGAGAAGACGTCCAAAGGGAAGAATGTTGCTGATACAAGATTTGACTCGCTTGAGAATCCAACTGATGAGGACAATGCTAGATGGTTCAGTCATAAGAAAGTTGGTAAGATTATTGATGCATTTCGGTACGTGGATCATGAACAGAAAGAAGAAGCTGCTGCACGTGCTAAAGCCAACCAGAAGACTACGTTCAAGACCGTGTTGAAAGTGCAAGGTGATATTATTTCTTGGATGTTTGATTCTGAACTTAAGGTATGCATTGTTAAATGGGAGAAGGGTGTCCAGTACTACGAAAGGATGTCTGATCTTCTCTCATTACCGATATGGGATGCGCGCACTTTGGCGTATCGTCCATTTATTAATCGTGGCGGGAATCATCATGAAAGTGGTTTCATCGGCATTTATTGTTTGAGTTTAATCATGGTTTTAAGTATTTTAAGCCACAAATTCCTATCCGCAAGCGAATCGATGAGATCGATCCAAAAACGGGATGGAAGAAGTTGGTTCTTAAAGTAAAGCCGCCAAAGACGATAAAGCGTGTACCGGTGAAGACAATGAACCAACATATGCATTTATCTTTCAACCACTGGTACTACGACAATCGTACTGGCGAGGCCGTCATTGTCCTGGATAAAGGGTTAAAGACTGAGTTGATCAAGATCATCGACCCGATGTGGCTAGTCAACTTGACCGATATCGACAACGACGTGCTACACAAGAATAAGATATTGTTCGAGCGTAATGAAGACTATGATCTGGCTATGCAGTTCCAACGCGTTGTACCTGTGTGTTATGAGAACGGAATTCATAGTTGCAGAGACTGGCAGTCCAAGCGTTTCAGGTAAAGTAAAGACAAAGACAAAGAGCTCAAGACGAGGGGGTGTCTGTTAGTGCACGGTTTTGCGTCTCGAGTCGTTGTATTTATTGTTAATGTATTTGTCGTTTTTGTTTAATGTAATAAACAATTATGTCATCTTATAGTTCGTTAATGTAATGTCTAGTTCGCCAAGGATGTTTAGCGAACTAAATCTAAGTTATATCACTCCTGATTCGTTAAGGTTGTTTAACGAATCAGGGGGTGATTCGTTAAACTTGTGTGTTATGAGAACGGAATTCATAGTTGCAGAGACTGGCAGTCCAAGCGTTTCAAGTAAAGTAAAGACAAAGACAAAGAGCTCAAGACGAGGGGTGTCTGTTAGTGCACAGTTTTGCGTCTCGAGTCTTTGTATTTATTGTTAATGTATTTGTTGTTTTTTTTAATGTAATAAACAATATGTCATCTTATAGTTCGTTAATGTAATGTCTAGTTCGCTAAGGATGTTTAGCGAACTAGATCTAAGTTATATCACTCCTGATTCATTAAGGATGTTTAAGGAATCAGGGGGTGATTCGTTAAGTTTATTTCATTAAATGTATGTAACGAAGTAGACTCTAGTTCGTTATGGAATGTTAACGAACTAGGTCTATATTCTATATATAGTGAACACTGTTCACTGTTAAATTAAGTTTTGGAGTTTAATTTTAACGAATTGTTGTTCAACTCTCTCTCAAGCTTCATCTTCATATTAATATTATTAATCGCCTACATACATACAACTAATATATATATATATATATATATATATATATATATAACATACAATCAAACGTGATTATGAGCTAGATCCATTCTAGGTTAATTATAGATCAGATCTGAGATCTGTTTTTTAAGATTAACGGAGGTTCAAACGATATATGAGATAGACAAAGAAAAAGGGATCAGACCCTAATAATATATGAGATAGAACGGACAGTAATTATATAGTATGGAAGTAATAAAGTATGAATGCATGAATGAAATTATGTGATAAAACTAAATTAGTAAAGTCTATGTATCTTCGGATGCATAATTGAAGGTAAGTGTATGTATTATATGATGTGTGATTAACTAGAACTCACTCAGCGTAGCTGACTTTTAGTATGCACGCAGGTGAGTAGGATGAGGCATGGCTTGAGCGAGGACACATGACAGAAGAATAAGAGTCCGGCATCTGAAGACGTGTGATGTTTTATATTTAATGTTTTAATTTTGAAAGACAAGAGTGTTCTAAGACATGTTATAAAATATTATTGTAATGTTATGAAAGTTTATATTCTGCATAAAGTTTTAATTAACTCTGATATTTAGAACTGTGTTTATGAGTAATTCCAACATTAAAAGTGAGGCACTGGTAACAGGTCCTTATACTCAGTTTAGATCAATTATACATATATGTATAATATGTACATACATGTTTTTTTATTATACACATATGTACAATTTAAGGTAAATAATAATGTACATATGTGTACATTAAATAACTAGAGATTAAATGAAATTATACACATGTGTATAATACGAAGTGTTTATTTTTTATGAAACCGGAATGAAATATAAGAATTTTAGCTTTTTTTACTTTTTTAAAATTTTTGTTTTTTTGTTTTAGAATTTTTTTAAAGGTTTTTTAGTGGTCCAAAATGGTTCTCAAAGTTCTCAATTTTTAAATGGTTCTCTTAGCATCCTATATATATATATATATATATATATATATATATGAGCAATATACTGTACAATAATGTCTTAACGTACGATAAGTACATGAGAGGCTCAAAGGCAAACCCTAAAAACGCTCAGCCAAAACCTACAACGCTCAAAAACGGTTTTAGTGAAAAAAAGTAAAAAATTGATTGATTAACGATCTAAAACTTTTTTTTTCGGTGAACCAATGATTAATTGGATATGTATTGACGATTCCAAGATGTTGGGATGTGATTCCATGGATTGATTTCGTGAAAATAATGGGATTCGCGTACCTATTGTACGATAAGCTATTATTGTATTGGATCTTTTCCCTATATATATATATGTGTGTGTGTGTGTGTGTGTGTGTGTGTGTGTGTGTGTGTGTTTAAGTTCAAAAGAGAAGTCATCTTAGTGAGAAATGCGAGAAGTAGTTTAACCAATCAGATTTTTTTTCTTTTGTATTTCCATTTATTTAAATGCAAGGACATAATGGTAAAAGTGTAATTTTGTTATTTTAGTAAGTATAAATGTTTTTGGAAGTATCATCTTACTATTTTGTTCTTTTAAGTATTGCTAATTAAATATAGGAAACACCATATATTTGTTTATTTAATACGTTTATAGTATAGCATCAGATTAGTTTTTTTTTTTACATTTATTGTTAATTAAATCAGCAAATATTTAGAATCGATAATATTCTCCTATGCTACATTCATATATATATATAGGGGTGAGTTAACGTACAATAATGGCTTATCATACATTAGGTACGCGACATTCCAGAGCGCTTGATTAAAAAACGCGCGGTGGCAATTTTGTAAATAACCCAACAGTAGTTCGCGATCAAAATTCGTCGATTACAAATCAACTGTGATCCAAATTCGGAACTTGTCGCTCAATCTAATCCAATTTCTAAACTCTAATCACAGCTTAAAATATGAAATCTCTAAAGTCAAAAACCAAAATTGAAATAGAACGTCCCTGAACATTACAAATCTTCAAATTGATCAAAAATTGATGATTTAATCAATCAAATTGATGTGTAAGTGGCTTTAGAATCATCAATCGATTATGAAAATACAAATTACCACACTTAATTGAGTTATGATTAGGGTTCATGTTTAAACGTTCTGACCAAAATAAGCACCAAAATTGATGATTTAATCAATCGAATTGATGTGTAAGAGGCTTTAGAATCATCAATCGATTATGGAATTGCAGAAATAACGCACTCAATCGAACTCTGATTAGGGTTCAAAATATTATGTTTAAACGTTCTGACCAAAAAAGAGCATATTTAAACGTTCTAATACGTTCAATGAGGCTGATTTTGTCATATATTGGTGAATATATTATGTTTTGTGGGGATTTAGTGACTGAATTAGGCTGGTTTTGGATCCTAATTAGGGTTTGAATATGTTATAATAATAATTTGTGTGGGTTTGTTTGAATTTGAGGTATGGAAGATCTGCTGTATATAAGGAGTTATGGAAAGCATGTGTTGGTCCATTAGTGGATGTTCCAAGACATGGACAAACAATTTATTACTTTCCTCAAGGCCATATGGAGCAGGTTAATATATATTTTCTAGTTTTTTTTATTTTTTATTTTTTTAATTTTGTGGTTATTGTGAGCTTTGTGTAGTTAGAGGAGTCAAGGAATCAAGAACTGGACCAAAGTATTCCTCACTTCAACCTCAAATCAAAGCTCCTGTGTCGTGTTGTTCATACACAGTTACTGGTACATTTTTTATATTTATTCTCAGTTTATTGGATTTCTAGTTTAAGGTATGTTTATAAAATAAATGGTTAATATTGTAGGTTGAGCAAGATACGGATGAAGTTTATGCTCAGATAATGTTCTAATATATTCTAAGAAACAACGAACATCTTTAAACGTTCTATACGTTCTAAGAAGTTCAGGTTGTTAAAAAATGTTTAGAAGTTCTGATAAAGTTTATAAGTTCTAAGAAGTTCTGGGTCAAAAAAGTTTAGAAGTTCTGATAAAGTTTAGAAGTTCTAAGAAGTTCTGGGTGTTCAGAACTTCTAAAACTAACAAAAAAATAATTAAACACCTGTAAACATGAAATTGAACACTGAAATCACTTCATATTATCTCATAATCATCAAAACAATCGTCAATCAACCGTTAATTTGATCATTGATTCGATCATATGAACAAAATCTGCAACTGGGTTTCTGCAAATGGCGCTTAAAACTTTAAACGTTCAGTTAAAACCCATCACTCAAGACTCAAAATTGATCAACTGAAACTTCAAATTGATGATTAATTGGACCAATTTCAAAGTTTAATTGGTCAATTAGTTCAACAATTTCAATTTCAATTGGTCAAATTTATCAACAGGTCGTGACGGAGGAAGATGGTGTACGGTGAACGGAATCATTGGATGGTGGACGGTGGACAGAATCGTTGGATGGTGACGGATTGCTGAACGGTCATGTTGAAGGTGGACGAAATCGATGGGAGCAACGATTTGATGAATATTACAATATTGCCACTGCGTGTTATTTGAAATCGACGGGGATGCGAGTCGCGTACGTAATGTACGATTAGGGATTATTATATTGGATCATTTATATATATATATATATAGGGGAGGGATATTTTGAGAACCATTTTGAGTTGTAAGAACTTTAAAAACTCAAATTTGGACCACATATTTAATTAAATGGCATGAAATATGTGGATGAGATTAAATGTAATTAAAAAATGAAGCAGGAGAGAGAGTAAGTATTTTTGATGATTACACAAGTTTAATTGTTAGTTACACATGTGTAATAAGTCGATTCGGTGTGTAATAAAATACCGTAATTTTTTGTACATCACTTACACTTACGTATTACACATGTGTAAAAAAAATTCAAAAAAAAAATTGTTACGTTGAGTTCTTTCGAATTCTTAAAACTCAAAACGGTTCTCAAAAGAAATCAATCCTATATATATATATATATATATTTGTATATATAAACAAAGATGAAGATTTGGCTTCAATTTTCCTAATTTGAAACACAAAATATATGTATGAAGATTTCATTCAAATTCTTGTTAGTCAAGAATCGTTTAATTCTTTACAAATCACTTTCGTATTCATTTCATTTTTTTTAACGACCACTCCATATTCATTCAATGTATACTTATTAAAAAATTCAAATAATCTTCATACTAGAAAAAATTAGCTTAATTTGGTGGACAATTTTCATCTTGTTGGTATTTCAAGAATTCATTTTTTAGTCCAATAACCCAAAATATACACTACACCTTTGAACAACTAAAAAACAAAATGATTGCGCAAATATTAGTTATTTTTGTTTTGATATAAATTCATAATAGATGGTTGTAGTTGAATATATCCTATATAAGTAATAAACATCCCAGACAAATAAAAAAAATCTAATATTTCCTACACAAATTTCAAAAATCCACATACAGTGCCATTTGGATATATCTTACATGAGTATTAGTCATACTACACAAATCTAACTAAACATATAAGCCTTCACAAATTAAAAAAAAAAAACCATACACAATGGTATTTTAATATATCCTGCATAAGTCTTAATTATGCTACACAAAATAATAAAACTTTCTCATTAACGATACCCAACTTAAGTTGAAAACATGCCACACACTTAAGAAATCATTTTCATTGGTATTTGAATATATCCTACATAAGTTGAAAACTTCCTACACAGCATGAGATCTTCAACATTTGTGAACAACCACCTTTAGCTATATTATCATGCTTTATTAATCCTGAAGCAATTGTTCTATTCAAAACACAACCTTCATGCAGACTTCTTCAACTTCTCCACTCGTTTTGCTATATTTATTTCTCATATATGTCCGACATATACAATAATCTACCTACACATACAAAAATAATCTACACAAGTTATAATATAAACAAACTAATCACCTACACATGACTTCATAATACACAAACACATCATAATAATTCCTAAACACAATATTCATAAAAGCAATAAAATAATAAACTTCATACACATCTACTACATGCATTTAATAATTTGAAACAAAAAAAAATAAAAAAAAGTAGACAACGTTGATAATGGAATTCTAAAATTTAAAATTATGGAATTTAAAATTATGGCAGTTGCAATTATAATCATTAAATTATTTATAACACATTTTTTGTAATTCATTAATGGTAAAGTTTGTTATATATTGTATATGACTAAAATACCCTTTTATATTAAAACATTATAAATGATTTAGTTATTTATTACAAGATTGTCATTATCAATATTAACCATAGATTAAACATAATCAATGACCCATATTCAATTCTCGCACTTTTCGCATTAAGATCACTTCTCTCTTAAACCATCCCATATATATATATATATATATAGAGAGAGAGAGAGAGAGGGTGGGTTAACGTACAAAAAGGCTTATCATACAAAAGAGTACGCACATACATCAGGCGTCGATTTTAATTATACGCGGTGGCGAATTCGTAATTAACCTAAAATCCCTTTTGCGATCTAATTCATTGATTACAATCAACTAATTCATACTACCTGTTAATAAATCTAATTCCTCGATCTACTTTGGTCGTCGTTGATGAATTAATTAACTGAAATATTGGAACAAAACCTAAAACAAAATTGAGCGTCTGTTGAGCTCAACTATGAATTACGAACAAACCAATTTGATCATTACTGAAATTTCAATTTACGCTTAAA
Organism: Bidens hawaiensis; assembly: GCF_021521415.1. NCBI lineage: Eukaryota > Viridiplantae > Streptophyta > Magnoliopsida > Asterales > Asteraceae > Bidens > Bidens hawaiensis. Next base: position 48,292 of record NW_027500481.1, read on the forward strand.
TTATGTGATTGAATTATGATCGATCGTGAATCAGTTATTGTAATACAAAATTAGTTATTATAAACTGAAAACTGAAAATTTACGCTCAAATCGTAATGGAACTGAGCTCTGTTTGAAGAATTACGCTCAAATCGTAAAAGAAATTATTACTTTGCTAGATTTGAGGGTAACCACAGGTCCACAACTAGTAATTATGATACTACATGTGTACTTCTGTTTTAATTAGAAACTAGGTTATTGATCCGTGGGCGCCACGGGTGGAAAAATATAAATCATGTAATATCCACACGTTTTTAGCATCAACTAATATATAAATCATGTAAAAACATAACATTCAACTAAAATAACATCCATTTTACGATTATAAATTAGTAAATAGTTCCTTATAAACCACATTTGTAGTTTTATTTGTAACTTTGCCTTCCTTGTCTAATATAAGCATTTTAACACCGTCTCTGCTCTTCACTATTGATAAAACCACATATAGTTGACCATGTGTACTTGTGTAGACACCGGTAATCGTAGGTATATGCCAACTCTTGCTAGTGATTGGCCTCGACTTTTATTAATGGTCATTGCAAAACAATCCGCAACAGGAAACTGTCTTCGTTTATATGAATGACAGTTTCTTATCTAAAGGAGTTAGACCACTACGAGTTATATAAGTACGAAACTCAATATTAGTACCTGAAATAACATTTACTTCGATAAAACGCATCTCCAAGTTAATTACTTGTAATCTGGTTTCGTTGCATAAACCGTTCTTCTTATCAATATTCCTTAGTAACATTATTGGCACACCAACTTTTAGAACCAATCTATGATGAGGCATACCAGACATCTTTAAACCATTTAGAAAATCCGGTAAGTGTAATGCTAGATCGAAACCAGGACTAACACTATTAGACTTGTCTATACTATCAAAACTGAGATATTTAACTTCTTCTTCGGGAAACAAAAACAAAATTTTGTCATTAATATCTTGGACAACCTCATTTAAAGGTGCAAGTATGGCCCTTTCTTGAAAATATGAAATATCATTAAATTTTCTATAATGTTGGATATACAAAATAAATCAGATCAGAAATAGGATCGGATGAATCACAAATCAAAAGATCATCTGGTATATCTATAATGGCGTTGTTGTATTTATAAATAATGAAATGCAAATGTTGTATTTATAAGTAAATGATAATTTTATATGAATTATAAGACATCATAGCTTATTTGAATCAAATACAAAAACATACAAAGATTAACAAAGATAAATGAAAAATTAAAATATTTTATAACTTATATCATGAGTACAATAATAAGCAAACAAAGAAATTAGTCTCTAAATCAACAAAAAAAATTACAATTTTGATTCAACAAAACTTCTATCTCAATGTCGATTCAAAAGATGAACTTTATTTAAGACATTTGTTACACATCAATAACCGTAATGTTTATTACTCTAAGATAGTACCCGTGTTTATTTACACATCAATTTAAATATTTGTTGCATATCAATGTTAAAAGATGAACAATATCTAAGACATTTCTTTTTATAAGTATATTTCAAATTTATTTTACAAAACAAATTGTTATGACAATCTAAAACCTAAATTTAGTCTTTCATAATACTATAATTACTTAATTGATGTAACATCCTAAAATTTTCATATTTAATAAAGAAAGTTACGTTTAATGATTTCGCGTTAATAATTAATAGAGAAAAGATCATAGGCTTAGATTAATCAAGATGGGCTTAGGGTCCATGGGCCTTAGGAGTATAAATACTCCCTTAAACCACCCGTAAACCCTAAACCCTCATTTCTTTCCATCCTATTCTCTACACACTCAAAAACACACACACATCCTACACCACTATATACGGCCGAGAGTGGAAGGGAGATCCAAGCCAAACAAGCATCGATTCTTGATAGATTCTCGTAATACAAGATAGATTCAAGACCTAAAGTTCATAACCAAGCTAAACCGTAACCTCAAAACGCGTAAAGGTATGCCTTTTACCTTTAAAGTTTACGTTTTTATGAATGGTTAGCCTTGAAACTTGAAACTAGAGTAGATCGGGTATAAACGAGTATTAAAGTAAAAAACTTGACGTTAAAACAAACTTAACAAACCCACGGCCAGGCACGGCTCGTTTAAGATAAACCGTAGTTATGTTATTGAACGTTTTAAGCCTAAAGGTCCAAGCTTTATGCGTTTCCGGGCCTAGTTTTACCCGAAAAAGACTATGGGAATGATCACGGGTTGGTTAATATCATACCCAAGAATTTCTCAATGAGTTTTGGGGTGGGTTAAGATCGAGCCGTGGCTGCAGCTGGGCAACTTCGTCTGCAGTCAAGTTCGCCAAGCTAAGTTCGCTGCAGCCAACTTAGCCAGGTTAAGTTCGCTTGAAAATAAGTTCGTTTAAAGCTAAGTTCGCTAGGCACAAGTTAGCCTATGGTTAACTTCGCTGCATACAAGTTTGCATGCTGTTAACTTCGCTGCTATAAGTTCGCTGGTGATAAGTTCGCCACTGATAAGTTCGCTTAATGTTAAGTTCGCTTACAATGCTAAGTAAAAGTAATCCAGTACTAGACCACGAATCGGGCTAATGAATTGGGCTTAATTCTCTGCCCCTTGGACCCCGCTAGGGGCTGCCGCCTCTAGAACCCCGCTGCCAGGGGCGTTGCCCCCGGACCCCTGTTCGTGGAGGGTTATAATTAAACTAGAAATGCGATATGGGTAGCGATATATAATTGATACGCGAAATTGTTATACAGTTAGTCGCGCACAGCTAAAGAAGGGAATAACTATTAACGGTGAACGTAACTGCGTTCAGGTGAGTTTCTAGCCCTACTTCCTTGTTATGTTTTCGGGGTGTGTGCATACTCGATGTGATAGTTAATATACTTACCTTAGGTGGTAAGTGTATGCATTGTATGGTTTATGTATGATGATTGCTTGACGGTGCGTGAACGATCTTCGGATATTGCATGTGCCGTCAAGTGGTAGTTAAAGGTATGATTGACATTTGAATGATGTATGTATGAATATATATGATGTATGAATAATGTAAGTATGATATGTTGATGGTACGTGAACGCTCTTCGGATATTGTACATATTGTCAAGGAATGTATGTAAAGGACAGGTATGACTTTAGGCGAAGTTACACGTATAAGTTACACGTATCAATACTCGCCTGATTTAATCTGGTGGCCTAGTATTAGCTTACTTTTACTTATCGTTTTTAATTTATTTTCTAATCGAACTTGACTTTAGGCGAAGTTAAACCTTAGGCGAACTTAGCTTTAGGCGAAGTTAAACCTTAGGCGAACTTAGCTTAGGCGAAGTTAAACCTTAGGTGAACTTAGCTTTAGGCGAAGTTAAACCTTAGGCGAACTTAGCTTTAGGCGAAGTTAAACCTTAGGCGAACTTAGCTTTGCAGGCGAAGTTGTCATCAGGCGAACTTAGCTTTGCAGGCGAAGTTCATCAGGCGAACTTAGCTTTGCAGGCGAAGTTGTCATCAGGCGAACTTAGCTTTGCAGCGAAGTTGTCATCAGACGAACTTAGCTTTGCAGGCGAAGTTCATCAGGCGAACTTAGCTTGCAGGCGAAGTTGTCCAGCTGCAGGTACTGTTCGTCCTTAAATCCCTTAATCATCTTCGTTTCTTAACCAAATAACTCGATTTAGGTATCCACGGAATCGTCTGACCAGCGCCTACAAACCCCAACCATCAAATCGACCTAACATCGATGTTTAAAGGGTGAGATTTAGGCATATAGGTTACGGGTTCTTTTATCAATCGATTAACCCATCAAATCATAACCATTTTCAGTAAGTTTAGCTTTGTTGGATTCGTTTTTACAAACAAACACAGATCTATCATTTCTATACTAATCCAAACCTAAACGAACAAGTTCTAGATATAAACGTACCGTAAATGAGTCGAACTACGAACACGAGCTGGTCTTGTTGCTTTGGTTCATCACGACGATCTAGCACCAACGAGCTCGGGTCCTCGCCTTTGGATCTTGGTTCGGGTTGTGTGTGTTTTGGAGTGTGTAGAGATTAGGATGGATAAATGGATGGAATGGAAAGGATTGGGGTTTAAGGGGGTATTTATACTCCCTTAAGCCCATGGACCGAAGGCCCATATTTCCTTTTGGTCCATATCTAATCCCATCTAATTATCCTACTAAGTCTTCATATTTTGCTATTATTATTATCGTTCCACTAACTCGTTTATTTCACCCGACAAAATAATATAATAAATATTACTTTAGAAATTTCGGGATGTTACAAGTCTTCCCTCCTTAAAGAGGTTTCGTCCCCGAAACCTAGCTTATTTCTTTAAAAGGAATACCTTTGTAAAAGGAATACCTTTTTCTTTATAATCGCACACTTTATTGAATCACCTTTGCTTTCTGAGTTATCCTTCTTACTCCCGACTTTGCAGCCATCGAATGGTGGTCATGTGTTTTAGCTATTTAAGGTAGCTTGTCTATGAGACCCTCGATGTACCAAGACTCATCTCATCCTTCCAAGGCTTCGATTAGTACTTTTAACACTATTGTCTAAAACAACATGTCATCATAACATAATAATCATTCATAACCAAACTCAATATATTACACGTCACTGATAACATAAGTTTTAAACCTTAACACAAAACAAGTTCTTAAGCAAATGTAATTTAATAAAACCATTGCATGAGCAATTATTCCTTCATCAAGTGTTCCTCTCTGCAGTTTCCCCAAGTCTTTATCCTTTCGCACCTCCCGCCCCTGATTCCTTGCAATCCCTAGCCATGTGGTCAGCTTTTCCGCATTTGAAGCACTTTGGACGATCAGGGCATTCTCGAGAGTAATACCCACTCTTTCCACACCGATAGCACATGTCTGTCCCAGTCCTACATTCTCCCTGGTGCACTTGCCCACACGTCTTACATGCATCCTTGTTCCCAACCTTGGCCTTCCTCCCATCAGTTGTTGTCACCATCTCGCCAGACCGCTTAGCAGAGGTAGCCCATTTCTTCTCCTTCTTTTCCTCCACCACCACATCGTCCTCAGCCAGGTCAGCATAAACCACTTCTGCAAGGTCAACAGCAGAGTCAAAAGTAGCAGGTTTATTTGCCCTGACTAACATGCAGACTTTTTGTGGCAATCCCCTCACATAACATTTGATTCTCTTGACCTCAGTGTCAACCATATCAGGCACCAACCTAGATAGTCGGTTGAATTCAGTAGTATACTCACGATGCGTCATCATACCGGCCTTTAATTTTAGGAACTTCATCTCCGTCCTTTCAACCTCGGCATCTGCACACAACTTCTTCATCACCAACTCTTTCAGATCGTCCCATCTCAACGCCTTGATCTCATCCCTAGTCTTTCTCTGCTCCACACTTTCCCACCAATACATAGCTTCTTCCTCAAATGACTGAGTAACATAACCCACAGCTTGGTCGGGACGGCATTCGCTAGTGCGGATAATCTTGTCCATAGTGGTTATCCATTGAAGAGTAACGATTGCGTCTCCCAAACCAATCAGCCTCGGCGGGTCGCATCCCTTGAAGGACTTGTAGTTACACCCACCTCGACCTCTCTTTCCATCACCAACCTTGACAGATCCAGCTTCACTCGAGTCACCCTTCCCTCCCTCACCATCCTTCCTACCATTCTCTCCTGATCCTTCAGCAATTCTTCCAGCAGATCCTTCGGGATTCCCAGTCTTCATGGCAGTTGCCACAGCTTGGGCAATGGCAGCTAGAACAGCAGGGTCAAGTTGATGTCCTTCGTTGTTGCTTGAGTTTCCTCCAGCTGCGCCTCCTTCGTCTCCGGTGTTGGAAGCTTCTTCTACCGAGGGTTGCCAGACAAGACGAGGCCTGCCACGACGTCCAGTGCGACCCCCAGTTCCAACAATTTCTCCAGCTCCAGCCATTAGTATTCTAAAAAGGAAAACACAAACGTCATCACTCTAGGAATTATTTAGCACATGATTTGTAAAGTAAGTAGTTAATGACGTTGATCAAGTGTAATTAACTATTTGCGTTACTCCTCAGGTTCTACATACTTCCCTTCATGATTTCACTTGTGCTTGTTTATACTCTTAAACAGTTAATCAGTTAAGATCAATTAATCCTATCCCTAACCTGCACTCATTTTTCATTTAGCAAATTAGCCAACATTAACATACACCATTTACCATACACTTTACCTTTACTGAGCTTGCTTGAGTGACACATGGCTATTTTGAACTGGCATCTTCTTTCTTTTCTTTACTTAAATCCCATTCTCTGTTCGAGTCTAAGCATGTAGGATGCTTAAATCTCTCGAACTTTGCTCTGATACCAACTTGTAAGGCCCCGAACCCGGTAGCCCTACTTTCGTGTTGGATTTATTCATAAACGCAGTTCTAAATATCAGAGTTAATTAAAACATTCGCAGAATATAAAAGCTTTCATAAAACATTTCATAACAAAACACGTCTTGTCTTAAAACATCATTTTGTCTTTTAAAATAAACGAAACATTAAACTTAAACGTCTTGAGTCTTCCGATGCCAGCCTCTTATTCAGTGCCACGTGTCTCCTCAAGCGAGCTGCCTCATCCTACTCACCTGCGTGCATACTAAAAGTCAGCTACGTTGAGTGAGTTCTAGTTAATCATACACTATACAATACACATAAACTTATATTCTTACATTCATACTTTCATACTTTCATACTTTCATACTTTCTTTTGTATTAACTTACTTTCATATCTTACGTTATAAAGAGCATTACGTCCTACCTTCCTCGAGTATTATTAGGGCTCGGTACCCTCCTTCCTCGAGTATTATTAGGGCTCGGTACCCTCCTTCCTCGAGTATTATTAGGGCTCGGTACCCTCCTTCCTCGAGTATTATTAGGGCTCGGTACCCTCTTTCCTCGAGTATTATTAGGGCTCGGTCCCTCTTTCCTCGAATATTAGTAGGGTTCGGTTCCCTAGTTCTCGAATATTAGTAGGGTTCGATTCCCTCTTCGTTACCATACAACCATACATCATACCTCGAGTATTATTAGGGCTCGGTACCCTTTTCGTAACCATACAACCATCATTTCCTTCTTTTATTAACTTTATCACGTTCATACACATAAGCATACATATCATACTTACCTTATACATAGCGTTACAACCTGACAGTACGTGCAATATCCGAAGATCGTTCACGTACCATCAAGCAATCATTCATACATATCACATCATTCACATAAGGCATACACTTATCTCTTAGGATAAGCGTATTAACAAACATATCGAGTATGCACACAGCCCCGAAAACATAACACATAAATGGGGCTAGAACTCACCTGAACTCTGCTTCTTCCTCCGATAGTTGTAAATCCCTTCTTTAACTGAGCTCGGCTGACTGTATAAGTTACACGTATCAATACTCGCCTGATTTAATCTGGTGGTCTAGTATTAGCTTACTTTTACTTATCGTTTTTAATTTATTTTCTAATCGAACTTGACTTTAAGCGAAGTTAAACCTTAGGCGAACTTAGCTTTAGGCGAAGTTAAACCTTAGGCGAACTTAGCTTTAGGCGAAGTTAAACCTTAGGCGAACTTAGCTTTAGGCGAAGTTAAACCTTAGGCGAACTTAGCTTTGCAGGCGAAGTTGTCATCAGGCGAACTTAGCTTTGCAGGCGAAGTTCATCAGGCGAACTTAGCTTTGCAGGCGAAGTTGTCATCAGGCGAACTTAGCTTTGCAGCGAAGTTGTCATCAGGCGAACTTAGCTTTGCAGGCGAAGTTCATCAGGCGAACTTAGCTTGCAGGCGAAGTTGTCCAGCTGCAGGTACTGTTCGTCCTTAAATCCCTTAATTATCTTCGTTTCTTAACCAAATAACTCGATTTAGGTATCCACGGAATCGTCTGACCAGCGCCTACAAACCCCAACCATCAAATCGACCTAACATCGATGTTTAAAGGGTGCGATTTAGGCATATAGGTTACGGGTTCTTTTATCAATCGATTAACCCATCAAATCATAACCATTTACAGTAAGTTTAGCTTTGTTGGATTCGTTTTTACCATACAAACACAGATCTATCATTTCTATACTAATCCAAACCTAAACGAACAAGTTCTCGATATAAACGTACCGTAAATGAGTCGAACTACGAACACGAGCTGGTCTTGTTGCTTTGGTTCGTCACGACGATCTAGCACCAACGAGCTCGGGTCCTCGCCTTTGGATCTTGGTTCGGGTTGTGTGTGTTTTGGAGTGTGTAGAGATTAGGATGGATAAATGGATGGAATGGAAAGGATTGGGGTTTAAGGGGTATTTATACTCCCTTAAGCCCATGGACCGAAGGCCCATATTTCCTTTTGGTCCATATCTAATCCCATCTAATTATCCTACTAAGTCTTCATATTTTGCTATTATTATTATCGTTCCACTAACTCGTTTATTTCACCCGACAAAATAATATAATAAATATTACTTTAGAAATTTCGGGATGTTACAAGTTAATCGGTAATTGCATCATTTGAAATTAAAAGTATAACTCTAATATAATTAATATGTTATAAACAAAATGGATTCATATGTTATAAATAATTACAAAAGTTTAAATAAACGTATATGTAATAATAATAACATATAAAATGATACATAAGATTTAATTCCGATCCCAACATCACCTATAACATCTTTTGTCTTAGACTTAGTAACTAATTTTGAAACTGCACCGTCAACACTGTCATAAATATCCTCGATGTTCCTCTTTAGATTTGTTAACAAAGTTTGTCTCAACAATTTTCATATGAGTAGCACTATTCTTACCAAATGATATCATCTCCTTCATAACAAAAGAGAAGCTAAAACTACAAAAATAACAGTCCCATATCACATATATTAAACATACAAATTAAAAGTTTCCAATATTGCATTGACGGTGTCTTAGGATTGGATATCACCATTGCTAATCTGGTTTAATTCGGGCATTTCAACCATTCAAGTAACAAAAAATAAGAAAGTATTTTAATCTATCAAAAAAATAATATGATAATATTACTAATACCATTTCGTTGTTAAACCTCTGTTCCAAACAGTCCAGAAACAATACATCATTAGCAAATTATCAATATTAAAACACGTTGCTCTTTCAAAATCGTAGTCGACCAAGAGGAGTAATATTCCTTTCAAAACATAGAATTCCCAAACTGATGTAATTTCATATAGTTTAAAAACCGTGTAAGTTCTTTTTGAAACAATATTACGTAGCATTAATAAAATAATCTAATTTGTGAATTATGGAAATGTCAGAAGTCATTTATTTAAAAATCTCATACATAAAATTAAATTTAAGAAAATGTTTAATTATGAATTATGTATTAAGTTAATATATAATAAATAATTAACTTGTTTATTATATATTAAAATTTATATCGTTAGATAGTTTTATAAAAATAATACTTTAATTTTAAAATTTAAAGTGTCATTAATTTAGATGCATATTTTAATAAATACTATTGATTAACATTTAATAATATTAAATGTGGGTGATGTGTATTATAGAAAGTTTTGAAAATATCATTATGTATTTTGAAAAACTGTAATCTATATTTATAGAAATTATAAAGACTTGGTTATCATATTAAAGTTTGAGAAAATAGTCTATATTAATATCGAATAAAACTTAAACGAATAATAATGCAAAAAAATATATATTAATAATAATGTTGTGAACCATATATGTAAAGTAAATAATATGAATGCATAAAAAACATTGTAATGTTTTTCGTTACAAATATTCCATTAAAATGGATTTAGTTTGAATTTAAGCTATTTAAGTTATTCAAATTCGGTTTTTTTAACAAATATAGAAAGTCAAACTATATAATTGTAATAATGGAATCCTTAGACTAAGATAAATATATATTTTTTAAATTGTACATTTTCATACTAAGATATAATAATAAATTTTGTAAACTAAGTATAGATGAGTAATAATCGGTTTCTATAATACCATATTAAATGTGTATAAATCTAAAAATGTAAATTAACATAATATTGGAAAGTATAATGATGTTTTAAATTGGACGGAATATTTGTGACTTAATTGGACATTGACAAAAACAATAGAGTAATGATTATGCTACTATAGGTAATTTAATTCACATTATAATCTAACTTAAATGTATTATAGAATAATCAATTAAAATTCATTTCCGGAATATAATATAATCATTTAACTTACCTAGATTGTGAAAAGAAATATACACCAATATTAAAAAAGAAATATACATGAATATTAAAAATAAAAAAAATACATCTTATCAAGTAATACTCAATCCATGAAATCTTCTTTCTCATCCAAAAAAACCCTAAAATTAAAAAATTCCTAAGATTCTCACCAAGCCACACATCATGCTTGGGGATGCATGACTTTCTTACAAATGCTTGAATTATGTTACCCTGAGACATTATTATTAACATTAGTACAAAATTGTATGAAAAATAAACTAAAATTAATGAATGTGTAACACTACCATTTCATCTTGCACAATCATTACAAATTTCAGCCCATACAAGTGACCTTCAAATTCATAGGAATTTGAGAGATGGGTCTCGGCTGTGAAACAAAGTTTGTGTGGGCAGTCTATGTATTTGTAAGTAGACATATTTGCACCAAGTGAGGCCTTCCGAACAATCAAAGATTTATTCTCCGCAAGCCAAACATCATGTTTAGGAATGCACGCCTTCCTTACATAGGCTTGCATTATGTTGCCCTGCAAATTATTATTAAGATTTGTAAAAAGTTGTATGAATAATATAGTAAATTAATGAATGTATTAACGATACCATTTCGTCTTGAACAATCATTTCGATGGACCAATCTTGCCCGGGTTTTGAGTTGTCCTTCAGCCGCCAAAGTCTCAAAATACGCACCTTTAGGATACACTCACTGCTTTGAACATCAAGTTGGTTCAACATGGTGATATTGGTTGGCTCCATATTGCTAGTGGTGAAAAATTTAAAAAAACAAACATATCATTTACGAACAATAAAAAATTTAACCAATAAAATTAATAAGAAATTGGAAGATGTAAAACAATAAAAAGTAAAAACCTTCGCACAAAGGTAATCGTTTTTAATAAAGAAGTTATGATGGTGTAAGAATTAGGCTATAAAATGTACGTATTTATACCAAATGAATTAGGGTAGACAAAATTATAGAAGGAAGGTAGTAAGGTAATTGATTGCAAACATAAATTTAATAAATTTGAATATTTTGAAAATAAATTATGGTAAGAACGATTACAAAGGATTCCGTAATGAATGTATTTCCAATTTTGAAATTTTGAAATTTCTATTATTCAACAATTCAACAATTCCACTAAAGTTTTAATTTATCTTTTCGTATAATTAGATTAGTATATTAGATTAGTATAAATATAAATATTAGATTAGTATAAATGTCATATTATTTAATTTAAATGTTGACTATAATCTCATGTAAAAATATAAGTTACTAATTATATTATTTATAATAATATAAATAATCATCAATTATAACACCATATATTATTTAATGTAATTCATATAAGGTTTGAAAATAAAAGTTAATAATTTTGTTATATATATGTAAGTAAATTGTGAATTATATTATTGTAATTATAAGTAAATCATAATTATAAGTCATGGGTCAATGGGTCAAGAATGGATTTGTAACTCAAGTATTATTCTTAAACAATAATAAGACAATGGATTTTGGTTAAAGTTGTTAAAACTTAATGATCGAAATTAAGTCAATGGGTCAATGGGTGAACATCCATAATTATAGTAACACTAAATCATTGTTAATTAATTCAAATTTACATTCAAATTGACACCATAAGTTATACAATCATTAATTCAAATTTACAAATTAATTACATTCAAAGAATATACAAAAATTTATTTAAATTTACAATTTTCGTAATTAAACCATTCCTTAATCAAATCGGTCATCATTTCCTAAATTTAACATGAATGGTACAAACATTTACAACTTTATGAATTTGATAAATTTAAATTAAAATAAATATAATATTTGAACAAAAATTCAAAATTTAATATCGGTAATCTCTATATACTATATATATTTACTCTATACGTAATCTCTATATTAAATCCGTAATCCTTTCTATTGATGAAATATCAAATAATAATCAAGATTATATATTATATATTATCTAAGAAAATAATAAAGGTGGTGAATAAAATCAACCAAAAACAATAAAATATTAAAAATTATATTTTGAATATTTGGTTTTGGAAACTATAGCTACGATTTTAAATATTCAAAATGAAATGTACCTAAAAATGTCACTTAATATAAATATCTAGAAATGTTCCTATATAAATGACAATTTTAAATATTCAAAATGAAAATGAAAGATAAGACTTTAATAGCATTGATGAATCTAATTTTAATATATTTTTGATTAATTTAATTAAGATGAAAATTAGAGAAGGCTTAGATATAATGGAAAGTATGAGAATCAACCAATAGGAAGGGGGATTTTGACATAAAGCTTATTGCTTTAATAGTATAGTTAGATAGATGTAAAAGATTAAAATATTCCTATTTTGCAATGAAAATACGCTCAAATTTATTAAAATAAATTACATTCAAATTACACCCAAAGTTTTTTAAAAGCATTCCCCTATTTTTTCAAAAGTACTAATTACATGCCCGAACCTTCAAATTACCTTGAAGGTTAGGGGAAGGGTGGTTCCACTTTCATCACCCACCACACCCAATGGTGATGTGCCATGTCATCCCACCAAAATCCATCACATGTGATAGAATTTAGTAGAGGTGGTGGTGTGCTGTGATAAGGTTAGGGGAATGCATGTCAAGGTATTTGTGTGGTGAAATGGTCCAATCTCTCGAAATCCTCCCCCCTCACCGCGTGATGGCCATCACGCACAAACCCCCATCACGCTAGATGGGGGCACGGCGGCGGTGTGCTTGAGGCCATCTAGCTAGATAAAGGGCCACCACGCTCCACCATGTCCCCTCTTGTTTGCACACATAGCCAGTTGTGGATATATTAAAGTGGAAAGGCACGTTACGCTTTGTTTTTCGATTGGATTTATTATAAAAAGTGAATAATATAAGAAACGGAGATTGAACCAAGATTACGCTCAGTTTTTCAAATCACCAACATACGCTTTGTTCCAATTACGCTTAAATCGAATTCTATTATGCTCAAATCCAGTTACGCTCAAATAGGTTTCTCATTCCAATTACTTTCAAAACCCAGTTACGCTTAGATAAGTTTTTCTCATAATCGAATTCTGGTTACACTTACGTTGAAACTTATATATATTGACATGCATTCGAATTTCGCTTACGCTCGAATTCCAATTTAGACTGTAGTCAATTTGTAAGCTATCAATTGATATCAATTTTGAATTTAATTCACACGTAGGAACTGGAGTAGGCAATGAAGTTAGTGATGGCGGTTGAATCTTCGTTGGCAAATGGTTAACTAGGATGAAGCCGGAATTGATTAAATCTACAATTTTGTCATCGCGTACGTTTTTGTACGATTAGGATTATTGTATTCTATCTTTTATCTATCTATCTATATATATATATATATATATATATTGAACGACTAAGTATTACACTTTACAGGGATTGTGCCTCTTATATCTTATTTCACACATTAACAACCTTACCACCCCACTAAAGTGGGAATGGCTTTGTACATAAAAAAACTAAATATGTTAAGTGTTTATTTATTTAGGTTTTTATTTTAATAATAAAAGTATTTCTACTCGCGCTTTGCAACAGAGTGAGTTAAATGCATCATGTGTTCAAAAGCTACTGTGTGTTGCAGCCGGAAGTTGGTCGGTATCAGAGCGATTTGTTATGGCGAAATGTTTCATTACCAAAGTTGATAGGCTAGAAAGTAAAGATGGAAGTTGAAAGGACAAAAGTTTCATTACCAAAGTTGAAGAGCCAACACGTAAATGTGAAACTAAAGTCGAGAGGCTAAAAAGTGTATATGTGAAACTCTTGTGTCAAAAGTCTAATAAACCAACATTAGTAAATAAAGTTGAGAGGCCAAATGGCAATGACGCGTTTAAATCCTATGTGATAAACCTTTAAGGGATTTTTACATATTTCCTCTTTTTAAACCCAAATAATCAATTACATATTCCTCTTTTTCATGTTAAGTTACCTATTAACCCTTTTTCAATTAACAATAAACGACGGCTTCTTCTTAGTCAACCTTCAGACCCAAACCACCCCAGCTTTTTATATTCGGTCTCAAGTTCTTCGACACATGTCTTTTTCTTTGTTCTGTTTTGAGTATTGGTTTCAGTTTTATAGTCTACTGCAAATATGTATGATGCATTATAAAGTGATTAAAGTCTTGACTCTTATTACTAAGAATGTTTTCACAAAAAATAGTGTTATATATGCATGGCAAGAGCTAAAAACGATGATGCCAAATAAAGATTAAAAGAAAAAAGTCAAACAAACAAATCGCCCACCGTCCATGACAACAAGGTTAAGAGCCTTGCGCTCTACCAGCTGAGCTAGACGGGCTTGTTTGTTTATAAATTATAAACATATTTAGTATATTATATTTTTGGGACAAAGGCCAAAAGAAAACAACACAAGGCCACGTTCAAACTATAACAGCATGACTCATGTTGCACAATTCATGTTCGAGCTACACAGTTTGTAAACGTGTATGGGTTAGAATTGAATCATTGATATCTAGCTTTGACATGAACAAAAATGTGCTATGTTCAAGGCTTCGAGCCTTCTAATTATATGTATGTACCAGTAGATGGTTTGACTTGTGATTAAAGATCTACAAACTACTTAGGATCATGACAATCTAGTCTCACTGTTGCAGATTTATAAACTACTTAGGAACATGACAAACCTTTGTTCATGTAATTCAATAAAAAATAAACAGATAGATAATTTCAGACTTGTTAGATAACTAACAATAAAACCATATTTCACATCTTCATTGTAAAAGAAAAAAAAAACATGTGACCAGACACACACAATCCCGGTCAATATCAAGTACAAAATGAATAAAAATGTTGGTCTAAGTAGAAAAATAAGAGAAAAGATTGTAAAGAAAGGATAAAATCAAAACCAACAAGATTTGATGGCTAAATGAAATGGTTTTGCCCTTTTGGCCCTTTTGTTGAAGGTGTGAGTGTGGATGGAGGGGGGCTATATAGAAAAGCCATCGATATACAATCCTTTTGTTTCCCTTTAAAAATTGGTCTCCCTATAACATGCTTGTACTTTCCTTCACTCCAACTTGTTAAAAACATTACATCTTATATATGTTTATCAAAAAATGAACACTAATCGTTTTGGACCAATGTGTAAAGTCAAAATGGTAACTTTGGTGGTTCAAGTCGGTTATGTGTTACAAACCGATCGGCTAACATGCATGAGTAGGCAAGCATCAACAGTTTTCTTGTGGCTTTTTCTTGTACACTCAAAACCCATTAGCCTGTACCTGAACTGACAACCACCATATAGTTTCGGTTTATCCTATCAGACTAGTTGGTCCAGTCTAGTATTCAAAACAATGATAGGAACATATTTATGGCTTTTAAAAGGCCAGCTTAATATATATGTTAAACACGTGTAATGATAATGTATGATTAAAGTGGGTAAAGTTAACTCCTACATATTTACTTGTCAAATTTATAAATAAGTATGAATAAACTATTAATATCAATATATTGTATTAATTTAATGTATTATTAACGTGATAATCTGTTTTTTTTTATAAATAAAAATGTACGGGTTACTTTTCCACGTTCCCTTTTAGCTTCTTTATTCGCAAAATGTACGAAAAGGTAACAAAATTATTAAATTTCTCATTTTAGGTAGCCAACTTCTTTCTCCAACTTTAAAGCAACATGCTTTCAAAATTATATTAAGTTATGAATTTAAAATTTTCAATATTTAAATTAATTCAGGTGGTTACCGAGTCATGGCCAGCTCAAGCCTCGCTCTGAGTTTTAAACCGGGGCTTGCTTTAAAATTTCTTTTGTTTTGACTCGATCAATTAGAGTGTTAGAACTGGTCTTGAGCTAGTAAGTTGCTCGAGATAGGTTCACTAAAAGTTTGAGTGAAGTAAACTTTATAAACTATACTATAGCTTATAATAACAAGTTGGAGCTCATTTACAACCATATTTGTGTCTCATGGCTACTTTTTACTAGGGTTGTTAATAAACTATTAAAACTGATCATACCAAAGAAAGCAGACCCGTTGATTCAGCTAATTTGAGATTATATGATTATGTTCAATGTTTACTATTTGAAAATTCGACATAACGATTCGGTTCACAGTTTGGAACTTGGAACCAATCCTGTAAACTAAACTGGACTTGGTATTTATTAACTTTCACTTTCAAAATAGTTATGCATGTGTATAATACTCATGATCATTTTACGTGGAATTTTAGTTTAGAAAAACTGTCAAAACCAAACTGTTTTGGCAACCCACCCAATTAGGTTGGTTGTTTTTCAGAATCATAGTTAGTTAACGATTCAACCAAAAATTTTATATTTTTGAAAATGAATTTAACCGGACCATAAACACCACTACTTTACTTTCTGAGTCTTTCTTTTATGGTTATTTGTTTTATGCATTAGTTGTCTCTTCCATCAATGGAGCATATCATGAATCAACTAGTACGCGAATGTACCTGCAACTGATCGCTAATGGTGATGATCAACGCATTGCAATCGGGTAAAAACGAAACCCAACCTTTCTTGGAGTAAACATGAAACTCTGAAGCTCCATCACACACATGAAAGCAGAGTGTGTGAGGGTGTTCAGATCCTCTTATCAGCATTCTAATCACATCATATCTCAATGAATCCATATGCTGATCATCATTTAGTGCTGTATCTGCATCAAGGCAATGCTTGTAGAGGTAACACACAGATCCAGCTATTTCTCCCTCTCTACTTCCATCGTCAAATCTCAGTTTTGGAGTAGAACCATCGATTAACACTTTGAGTAGAACTTCAGATATGTTTTCGATCTCACACATCAGATTCTCCATTTTTTCACTACAAATATTCAATCAAATTTAGATGTATTCAATGATCTAATTAGGAACAGAACTGAAGAAACACCAGTCGAACCCCGACAGATTACGAGTAACCTGAGGGTTAGATAGACGTTTCCCACGAGGGGTTAATTCCGGCAAGATGGTTCTTCCGATAACCTGCAAAACAGACACCGTGAGCTCGTCACTAAGAAAGGGGGGGGTTCCTCCTTGTGACCACCCTCCGGCGTGAGAATCAGTCTATATTACTCTTTGAATATAAAAGTATATTATTAATACTAGAGCAGTTATCAGGTAAATTATACAAGATATTAGATGATGAAATGATAATACCATTTGATGTCTTTTATAGCCGAAGGTGGGTTTCCAAGGAGGTTTAGCCGGCCTACTACTCTGCCAACTGTGGCCTACGCACGTGCTCTGCTGGTAATTGGTGGATAGGCAGCGGCTGACAGTGACCAGGCGTGCTGTTCACTTTTCCTTTTCCACCAACTACAGGCTAGGCACGTGGTATGGCAGGAGTTGGTGAGCAGGCGGCGGCTATTGGTCACAGTGCTGTGGCGTGTTGTCTGCCATGCTGCTGTCAGTGAGCTGTCGTATCGTTGGTCAGATCTTTTGTCCATACCTCGTCAGGTATCACACAAAGGATCCTCCATTATTATACGGACTGGCTCATTTAGGCGGGAGTTTTCCCCCTCCCGCCTTTATGCGGGAATGTTCACGGCTTTGCTCATTCCTTCTTCATGTGACTACTGAATTATTACGAGTTTGAGCCTTATGCGTGTAGCCATGCTGCGCGGGTGGCCAGTCCCTAATGGCGGGTATCCGCACCTGCGGGAACAGGCGGATACTTGGAAACCATAGGGAGGCATTTCCTGCGGGACCAGCTTGCGTACCGCATGTGAGGTCGTCACAACTCTGAGCGTGGTGGGTCCTGCGGGTTTGGTAGGTCGCGGCGCAGACGTCCCTATGGTGAAGTCTGCGGGTTCAACTGCGCAGACGTCCGTTTAAGGAGACTTGCGTGTTCAACTGCGCAGACGTCTCCTTTTAAGGAAGTCTTGCGGGTCCTAACCACCTCTGCTGGGACCTACCTCTTCAAGTCCCCCCAGTCCAATGTTCTTCTCATGAATGTTTAATAAAGTGAGGTGAACTTTTGGACTTAAGCAAGGGGTTTTTGAAAAGGGTTTAGTTTTATGGGTTTTCCGCGGGAAGTCTTACCCACGGGTTTCCCAATGTCACGCAGAATTTCCCAATGTTCTGCTTGATCTCTGGGATGATGCGGATAGGTCTGTAACCTCCCCGCAAGTCAGGAGCGTTTAGAACCTTTTGTGTAGATTCTCCATGAGGTCTTGGTGGTTTTGAACATAGTGATCAATCATGTTATAACCACCAATTCCATCCTGAAGTTTCAAACAATCTAGTTCTTGACGTTCCCGCTATGCGGGGATGTTAATCCCGTTTCTGCAAGCATGGCCCAGAAGATCCTTCTTGGTTTCAATTCCCATGGAGTGCTCGGTATGCGAAGGGTTTTGCCTTGACGCTGTACCCGCACTTCGTCTTATTAGTTACTTTACTCCCAAGGTATCCCTGGCGTTAAATCCCTGCAGGGCTAGGTGCGTGAAGGGTTTTGCCTTAACACTGTACCCGCACCTGACTTATGGTTGCCGAGGTGTTCCTGGCGTTTAATCCCCTGCGGGCGCTAGGTATGTGAAGGGTTTTGCCTTAACACTGTACCCGCGCCCGACTTACAATTGGGTGCCGAGGTATGACTTTTTACGGGTGTTAGGTATGTGGAGGGTTTTGCCTTAACACTGTACCTGTGCCCGTTTTGTAGTTGGGTGGAATGCCAAGATCTTCTCGGCTTCACTTCCCTGTGGGTGCTAGGTATGTGAAGGGTTTTGCCTTAACACTGTACCCGCACCCGGCTTTATAGTCGGGTTTTTTCCGGTTTCCGTTCCCTGCGGGTGCTAGGTATGTGAAGGGTTTTGCCTTAACACTGTACCCGCACCCGGCTTCATAATTGGGTTTTTCCGGTTTCCGTTCCCTGCGGGTGCTATGTATGTGAAGGGTTTTGCCTTAACACTGTACCCGCACCCGGCTTCATAATTGGGTTTTTCCGGTTTCCGTTCCCTGCGGGTGCTAGGTATGTGAAGGGTTTTGCCTTAACACTGTACCCGCACCCGGCTTCATAATTGGGTTTTTCCGGTTTCCGTGCCCTGCGGGTGCTAGGTATGTGAAGGGTTTTGCCTTAACACTGTACCCGCACCCGGCTTCATAATTGGGTTTTTCCGGTTTCCGTTCCCTGCGGGTGCTAGGTATGTGAAGGGTTTTGCCTTAACACTGTACCCGCACCCGGCTTCATAATTGGGTTTTTCCGGTTTCCGTGCCCTGCGGGTGCTAGGTATGCGAAGGGTTTTGCCTTAACACTGTACCCGCACCCGACTTCATAGTTGGGTATTCTTGGCCTCTGTTCCCCGCGGGTGCTAGGTATGTGAAGGGTTTTGCCTTAACACTGTACCCGCAGCCGTCTTACGGTCAACTGGATAGCCAGGGTAAGGGGTTTTTCCCGCTTACTTTTCGAATCTTTTTGAATCTTTGAAATTTGAAAAGTTGGTGAAAGGATAAGAACAGTCGTCGTGCGACGGTTTCTTCTGACTGTGTCAGGACGTGCTGGAAGTTATGGTGACGTGACATTATATGGTCGTTTCAGACGCTTTTTACGGCGCGTGGGCGCGATTTTTCAGGCGCGTGGCCGCAAAATTAATGGCACTCGTCCTTTCAACAGCTGTTGCCAGCTTGCCTGGTGCCACATTTCACGGTTTCATTGCACCTTCCATTTCTCTCTCCTCCGCATTAAATTCATCGCATTAATTGCGATCACTATATAAAGGGGAAGAGGGTCCTTTGTAATTCACACCTTCACTTCTTCTCTTCATCTCTAAGGCGATTTCTGGTGAATACTCCCTTATTTAGTTGAGCATTCCTCCGAAATCGTTTCTTCTGCCTCTGCAATATGTCTTCCCATGATGCTGAAGCTGTAGCCGACGATAGGAGTACTGCTGGCGAGTGCCAGTGTGCTCTACCTGTCGATCTGTACCAGTACGTCGTCAGGAAATTCATGCTTGAGTCTCTTGAGCCTGAGTTTCCTGAACCCCAGCAGACTGTGTACGATGCCCCCAGCGGCAAGATCGGGGTATATACTGCATTCTTTGTTTATGGGAACCTTAGGTTCCCATTGACAAAGTTTGTGTACCGTGTCCTGGAGAGGCACGGTGTGCACCTGACCGAGGTGCATCCGATGGCGATTGCCAAGATTCGGCATTTCGAGTGGGTGTGCCGAATTATGGGCATTGAGCCCTATGTGGACCGCCTGATGACCTTCTATACTTGGAGGTGCATCCAGGGGTGGTACACCCTGACAACCCGGATCAAGGGTTTGAAGATTTGCGCGACCGAGCGCAGTCTCCGATCGTGGAAGCGGGAGTTCTTCTACATTTCTGCCCGCGCCATCCCCATTGCCATGAAGTTTAAGAAGGGGCAAGCGCTTCCTAGCCTTCACGCTTCCAACTACCAGGAGGCGGAATGGCTCGCGAAGATATCTCGGGTCCAATCTCCGGTTTACCGGTTTGCAGAGTCCGGGATGGTGATGCTGGGGATGAGCCGGGTATGGAAGGAGGCGTCTCAGTTTCCCATCATTCTCGAATACGGTTTGAACTCTATTCCTTATGGTATGTCTTGTCTTTCTTGCTGATATGAGTTTGTCTTCTAACTGTTTCTTTTCTTTCAGAGGGGAACGATTTGGAGTCGCTCCTGTACCCGCGGGAAGCTGACGGTCCCGTGCGGGTGGGTACTCGTGCTCTAGACGAGAACGAGTTGCCCATCCTGGAACAAACGGCGGATCGGTTTGTGGAGGTCTATCCGCTGGGCCACGAGATCCTGAGCCACCGGCGGCCAGGTAAGGTGTTATTCTATCCTCCACCCCTCAATGCTGTACCTGCTGCTGGAATTCCTGACATCCCGTCTTCTTCTGAGGAATCCGCAGATGGTCCTCCGTTGGTGCGGAAGAAGAGGGCTGCCGGCGGAAAAGGGAAGGAGAAGGCGGCCTCCACAGCCGATCCAGTGCTCCTATCTGACACTGAGTCAGATAATGAAGAGGTGGCGGGGAACCCCGGTGGTGAGAAGACCACTGCTCCGGAGGCTACGACTGTTACCTCCGGAGAACCAATGACGACGACGGTGACCGGCATCAAGAGACCGGCTCCATCGGGTTCGTCCCCGCCCGTCCGTACGTTCAGGCTCAAGAAAACCCGTAAGTACAAACATCCTTCTTATATTTGTAGATTTATCATACTTCATGAATTTATTGAAACACTTATCTTCTTGTGCAGGCGTGGATGTTGACGCATTCCAGGGTGGAGCGCAGAGGAGTACCTCTCCGCCAATGACGGTAGGTTCGGTCAGCCTACCCGAGGCGTCGACCCAGGCGCCTGCGCCTGCTTCCGCTGGATCAGTTGCTCACTCCTTTGAGCCGACTGTTTCAGCTGAGATGACGTCACCGCCGGTGGTAAGTGCGATTTTTACAGCATCTTTCACCGAGCCGGCGGTTACGATTGCTGCGGATTCTGCGGCGGCGACCACGGCGGCCGCTACTATGCCTCCGCCACCGGCAACGACGGCCGGCCCATCAGGTATGCGCAGGGCTTCTCGCCAATCTTTGTCACCTTCCCATCTGCCCGACCTTTTGGATGGATTTCCCTTAGGTTCAGGCGATGGGTTCGGTGGCTATCGGCCTGTGATCGACCCTACAGGTGCGTAGGGTTCTTTTGGTCTTTATATTTTTCTTCATCTTTTCCTAACTGCTTTGTTTCTTTTGCAGTGTCGGATTCCAATGAAGTGTATGTTCCGGGATGGAACATCCGCCGAGGAACAACCCTTCGTACCCCTGTGGAGTGCGTGGAATGGGCTCGCCACGCTGCTCCCCATGGTGCGTTGGGGGAAGCCATGGCTAGCTACCAGGAGGGTAGGCTAACCAATGAGCTTCGGGTTCTCCAGGCCCGGATGCAGCCGCGCGTCGAGCTGCTTTGTCGTGAAAACGACAAGTTGAAAGCAGCTCGCGCCAAGGAAGTATCTCAAGCGCGGGCTCTTCGGGAGGAGAACCAACAGTTGGCCGCAGCTGCTGCGGAGAAGGAGAAGGCCTTCAAGGCCCTCGAGGTTGAGGTTCAAGCGCGACTCGAGGCCCGCTCCAAGGCTGCCCAAGCTGTTAACGAACAGCTTCGGCTGGCTAAGGAGACTGCGAGGAACGCAACCGAGAGGGCCACCAAGGCTGAAGCCGTTGCTGAGCCTTTACGCGTGGAGAACGAGGAGCTCAAGGCCAAATTAGAGGCTCTCCAACGTGCTCATGATGCCTTGGCGATGGAAGATGCCAAGAAGCTCCAAGAGATCCTGGACCAGAGGGGCGTGCTTGACCACACCGAGCGGAAGCTTAAGGGCGTTGAAGAGGCTGCTGCAAAGGAAGTGCTACTTGCCAACCTTAACAAAAGCGAAGTCGAACGCGCCCGTACCCAAGCTCAAGCCGCCCTCCAAGAAGCTCTGGTTGCCAAGGAATGGCTTCTTCGAGAAGCGTTGTCTCAGGTATGTTTAGCTCTACGTCTTCACGCTTTCCTTTGTACATAGAAAAGGTGTTTGACACTTGTATTTTCTTTGTAGGTTGTGCATCGGGTCTTCTCAGAGACTACTTACGATGATGCCATGAGCGCAGCCCTCAACGCTTCTCATGAGGATGGGGAGAAGGCCGGCTTCCTGCTTGGTCTAGGGTTCGTTGAGAAAGGCGTCCCGCCTTCCAACTTCCCTTTGTTCGATGTGGACACCGAAGCTGCATATGACCAAGCGGTGAACCAATATGCCGTCTTCCCGCATCCGGTGGTGGAGAAGGTGAAGGAAGTCGCTGCTGCTGATGATGGACTTGCTATCCTCAAGGCTTTCCTTGAACCGCCACGCTCTACTGATGGGGCGGGTCCAAGTGGAAGTGGTCCTGAAGCTTGATTCTGAAGATCCCTTCCCGCTGCTAGGATAGACTAGATTTTGTTTTGTAGGCAGGTAGTTACCCGGCCATTCTTGTAATACATCTTTTGTGAAATACAAATCTTTTTGTGGATAAGACTGTTATTTCCTTTGGGTTCATTGCTTTATAAACCCTATATGACTTGCATACTTAGTTTAAATTAGCGATTTCCCAAGTGTTTAGAATAAGTTAACCTTGAATGTGGTTGACAGTAGGTTGAAGTTTTGCTTCCCCCTTTGTGAGTGTGCGGATAGGACCGGCACTTGCACTTGGTAGGATGGCTAAACTTTACCTATGTCTGACCTGCGCGTAGGTTTTTCCTTATCCTTTCAGAATGACTTTTAACCGTTCGACGCGCGGTTGTTAATGAGTTAGTGTTCAGCTTCCGCTACCAGGATTCATGCGGGTATACCGGCACTTTCACATAGTGGGATGGCTGAACTCTTCCCCTTTAACTGTCCTGCATGAAGGTCTTGTCATTTTCTGGGTTTATGCGGGTTTTGCCGCCTTCCCCACGCAACGATTCTTCACTTGATGCGGTGAATACCAGCATTAGTGTTATAATCGACCGTTCAACGCGCGGTTGTTAATAGGTTAGTGTTCAGCTTCCTCTACCAGGATTCATGCGGATATATCGGCACTTTCACATAGTGGGATGGCTGAACCTTTCCCCTTTAACTGACCTGCGTGAAGGTTCTGTCGTTTTTTGGGTTTATGCGGGTTTTGCCGCCTTCCCCATGCAATGACTCTTCTTGATGCGATGACTACCGGCATTAGTGTTCGAATCGACCGTTCAACGCGTGGTTGTTAATAGGTTAGTGTTCAGCTTCCTCTACCAGGATTCATGCGGATATACCGGCACTTTCACATAGTGGGATGGCTGAACCTTTCCCCTTTAACTGACCTGCGTGAAGGTTTGATGCTTTTGGGTTTGTGCGGGTTTTGCCGCCTTCCCTGCGCAACGATTCTTCACTTGATGCGGCGGATACCGGCATCTCCATGTGCAAAGTTCATAAAATATAAATGTAAAATCATCAGCTTCAATTTGAAGGAGAATCGTTTCCATTAGAAGTGGCTCTAGGCCTTTTCTTTACAAATTTGGAATTTATCTACATACAAACTGTGTAATTGAGCTCCCATTAGGCATGGCTTGGATGGGAGCACCATCGAGCCGACATGTATCTTGTTCGGGATCTCGTTGTTTACGCAGTATGTAGTCTCCGTTGAAGCTGCGATTTTTATTCGTGCGTTTCCCCAGCTGGGGTTCACGCATCAGCCTGCTCGACGCTCACTTCCCCACAAGGTGCGCGAGTGTCCCATCCTTGACAAATGCTTCGACCAAGTCCTTTACGTCTAAGCATTCTTCAGTGTTGTGGCCTTTGGTTTTGTGAAAATCACAATACTTTCTCCGATCAGCGTTGTGGCGATGCCGGATAAACGGAGCCTTTGGCCACGGGAGCACCTCCGTGGCGAATATCTCGGTCACACTCTTTGTGAGTGGCGTCCACCTGGAGTTCTTCTCCGGCTTCACGTTATCTCTTCCGCCCAACCGATGTTGGAAACCGGACGGGGTGTCAAAGTTTACCCTTGACTGCCAAATGCCCAGCTTCCGCTTTTTGTTTAATCGGGCGGTAAGGACGTTGTTTTCCCTCGTCTTCTGGGTGTAGAGGTTCGTGCTCTGTGGAAGATCTCTACCCAGTTGCCTCTCGGTTTCCGCAAAGCGTTTAGCTGCGGTCATGATGGCATCCCATGTGGATGGCATGCCATCTTTGCCCGTCAGGGTGCGGATGAGTTCCGGGTCGTTTGCGCCCTGGATGAAAGCGGCGCGAACGAGATCTTCGCTAACGTTGCCCAGGCTTAGCTTCTTCGAGTTGAAGCGAGTGATGAAGTCAGGCAAAGATTCTTCCTCCTCTCGGACGCACTTGAGGATTGTCCACTGCTCCTCAGTGTACTTTCTTTGCTGACTAAAGTGTTGGCTGAACTTCTGTTGGAAGTCTGCCCAATCGTAGATGTGGTGGACCGGCAGACGGTCGAACCACGCTCTAGCTGCCCCGACCAGCGTCATTTGGAACATATAACACCACGTGGGTTCCGTCCAGTTACTGACGGTCGCCCCCGCGATGAATCTGTTCAAGTGATCGTCAGGGTCAGAAATACCATCGTACGTGCCTATGTTAGACATTTGTTTGGCACTTCTTGGGGCGATTGCTTCCGCAATGTCCCTTGCGAATTTGGACGTTCCCGCCCTTGCTGCAGTTGGCGTGAATGTTTTAGAGAAGTCCCGTGGGCTGTTGCCCACGTTTATTGGACTGAATGCTTCTCCAAAACGCCTTCTCGGTTGGGAATCCGTTTCTTTACGCTTCCCTTTCGCCCTATGACGAGGGTTCGCGTCTTCCTCGGATTCCTCCGAATCATCATCGTATTCGAATTCTTCCAATTGTTGGAGTGAACGTAAACGTTCATCCAACTCAGCTTGGAACTCTTTTTGACGTGCTTCGGCCCCCGCTTTAACCTCATCGAGTGTTTGGCAGGGGAGCCTCGTCTGTTGATTTTCTAACTGGGTATCGGTGAATCCCAGTGTCTGATTATTTACTTCACTTGCCCCGGCTTGGGTAGCTGGGGTAGTGTTCGTAAAGTTTGTGTACTCGGTATTCCCCCTTATAGTTGGGGTCATAATTACCGGAGTCTCTTGGTTACTCGGTTTTGGGACCGGAGTATCCTTAACCATCTTTCCAGAAATTTTGAAAAAACTGGAGAAAAATAAAGTTCTAGCTTTATGCACGGATGGCGCCAATGAAGAAACACCAGTCGAACCCCGACAGATTACGAGTAACCTGAGGGTTAGATAGACGTTTCCCATGAGGGGTTAATTCCGGCAAGATGGTTCTTCCGATAACCTGCAAAACAGACACCGTGAGCTCGTCACTAAGAAAGGGGGGGTTCCTCCTTGTGACCACCCTCCGGCGTGAGAATCAGTCTATATTACTCTTTGAATATAAAAGTATATTATTAATACTAGAGCAGTTATCAGGTAAATTATACAAGATATTAGATGATGAAATGATAATACCATTTGATGTCTTTTATAGCCGAAGGTGGGTTTCCAAGGAGGTTTAGCCGGCCTACTACTCTGCCAACTGTGGCCTACGCACGTGCTCTGCTGGTAATTGGTGGATAGGCAGCGGCTGACAGTGACCAGGCGTGCTGTTCACTTTTCCTTTTCCACCAACTACAGGCTAGGCACGTGGTATGGCAGGAGTTGGTGAGCAGGCGGCGGCTATTGGTCACAGTGCTGTGGCGTGTTGTCTGCCATGCTGCTGTCAGTGAGCTGTCGTATCGTTGGTCAGATCTTTTGTCCATACCTCGTCAGGTATCACACAAAGGATCCTCCATTATTATACGGACTGGCTCATTTAGGCGGGAGTTTTCCCCCTCCCGCCTTTATGCGGGAATGTTCCCGGCTTTTGCTCATTCCTTCTTCAGGTGACTACTGAATTATTACGAGTTTGAGCCTTATGCGTGTAGCCATGCTGCGCGGGTGGCCAGTCCCTAATGGCGGGTATCCGCACCTGCGGGAACAGGCGGATACTTGGAAACCATAGGGAGGCATTTCCTGCGGGACCAGCTTGCGTACCGCATGTGAGGTCGTCACAACTCTGAGCGTGGTGGGTCCTGCGGGTTTGGTAGGTCGCGGCGCAGACGTCCCTATGGTGAAGTCTGCGGGTTCAACTGCCCAGACGTCCGTTTAAGGAGTCTTGCGTGTTCAACTGCGCAGACGTCTCCTTTTAAGGAAGTCTTGCGGGTCCTAACCACCTCTGCTGGGACCTACCTCTTCAAGAACCATAACGAATAACGCCTTGTTCAAGTTCATTCAAATGAATTTGTCCGTGAACACAAACAATATTTTGTTTGATTTGCCTAACCGAGAATGGACATTGCTAGCAGTTTGATCCGACTACCAAGTTTGTGTCTGTTATATAAATTAATCACATAATACTCGTATATATTTTTGTTTTAATGTTTTATAGTAGTTTTGCTTAAATCTACATGATAAGATTAGAAAATTCATTAGAAAATATAAACGGAGCAATTGGGTACCTGTTTAAAACACGATAAGACCTGTTAATCAAAAAAGTGCGGTATGTGATTTTTTTATTTTCTTAAATAATTTAAATTAGTAGGCTAGACTCCATCATTTTCCCTTATTGATACACAAAACGTAAAACTGTCTTAGAGTCATGACATATAAAGTAGTTAAACAAGTCATATTCATGTTTGATATATGTGTTACACGCATCGCTTCTTACCTGTTAAACCTGTTAAGACATGAATTGCCAGCTTTAGTGACACTATCTAATGTTCACTGGCACATTAAACCTGACTCTGTCCGTGTTAGTTCATTTAGTCAATCGAAATGTACATATTGTAATCGAGATTTGTTACCTGAAATTCGAATACTGGTTCGGCCAAACATCCTCCATCTCCGATTTCAACGAATCGTCTCGACACCAAACGAACTCCTCGCTCGATTCCTTCTCATCTCCATGAAACTCCACGAAACCGTACAACCTCTCAGCCGATCTAGCAACAACCGCCTTCTTCTCCGGCGACAATTCAAACACTCCGGCACCGGATCTGACAACAGAAGACAAAAGTTGACCAGAAATCCGATGGTTGACCAGTTCAAAACAACCAGTCTGTGCAATCACTTCATTTAATTCAGCAACATCCGGATCGTTCAAACTGATCGCTTCGGGAGGTTCTGGATCTTGGAATTTTGCCTAGGGAATACACGATCCGGTAACACTAGATCGGGTACACGGAGAGAGCGGTGGAGAAAGTCGGAGAGGATTTCGTCGTTGGCGACTGGCGAAGGCGGTGGAAATCGAGAGGTATTTGGCGAGAGGAGTGGGGTGAATTAGTCATGAATGTGATCAGAGAGTGGAATTAGATCACACTGGCACCGGATTGTTGTTCCGATCAATCGACCGAGAGTTGTATTGATTGGAACTGTTATGAATCTGAATGATAAATTTAAAAAGGAAAACAGAGGAAGCAACAGCAATGATGGAACAAATCCCACATCAACGCTTTTTGGTGCTTGCTTTTTTTTAAGCTTCTTTCAAAAGGCGGGAATAAAGAAAGATCAACGGTTTTTCGTAACCCCGGTTCGGTATGAATGGGCTGGGTTCTGTTGGTCACATTGGTTTACTTTACTCTTTTCTATGGGCTTTTAGGCTATTACAAGTTTAATGAAATACAAAAAGTTTGGAAAAGGGTTTGGTTAAATGTGAATAGAGATGTTCAAAACGGTTTGGGACTAGGAACCGGAACCGGTTCCTAACCGGTTCCTATATTCAAAACCCCCTTTTAAACCGGTTCCAGGCTCGAACCGGTTAGGGAACCGAACTGATTCTCCCACCCTCGGACCCCTAACCTATCTAACCGGTTCTTACCGGTTCCTAACCCTGTTCCTGTACCGTAACCGGTTCCAACCGATTACAGTGTAAAAAAATTTTTTTTTTTTTCGTTTTTCGTTTGCGATTTGGATTCTAAACTACGATTCGTATTTTTATAGCATGAAAAATAAACAAAACAATTAACATAAAATTCATGTTATTTACTTTAAGAAGTTCAAAAAAAAAGGTTACATGTTTTAAAAAATTCAAAAACAAACTAACAAAACATTAAACTTATAAATATAAAGTTGTGACATATTATTTCTAGAAAAGCCTTCTTATTCGTCGTAATTATTGAGCGGCGACTTCTTCCTCGGAATTACTTGTAGAAATGCCTTCTTGTTCGTCGTGCACTCGAACATCAAGTGGTGTTTCATCTTCGAGAGTGGTTACGTGTTGAATACGATCGATTGAGTCCAAGTGATCCTTTAAGCAAATGCACATCTCCACCGACTCCGAATTTAGTCTTGTTCTTCTCACCGATATTACCCTGCCACTAAGAGAAAAAGCGGATTCCGAAGCTACCGTAGAAGCTTGGACGGTTAGTAAATCACGAGCCATGGTGGCAAGAATCGGAAACTCGGTTTCCTTTACCTTCCACCAAGCCAAAACATCAAAAGTGCCATATTCCTCTTCGGATAAACCGGTAGAGTAATCATTTGCACTATACCTTCCTAGTTCGCTTGAAGGGGTGTTACCCCTTTGTTTTTTAGCCGTTACGTTGCGAACGGTGTTCATAAGGCTAATCATGGGATCTCGTACTCTAGTAGCACTTGAACTTGATGAAGACCCCCCCGGCATAGGCATGTGTATGTTTGACCCATATTTATTTAAATAAAAGTCATACATAAATTTAAAATTCAAGTTAAAATCATTTTTTGCCTCTGTTGAAAAGTTTGGGTCAACTTCATGCATTTCTAAGGCTGAAAAAATTTCGTCTATCACACATTCAACCCCCGTAACATTTAACATTGGGTTTAAAGCGGCGACGCAAGTAAAAACTGGTGGCAATTCAAGAAAGTATTTTTTTAATTTAAACTTCATTGGTAATATGATGTTTGAAAACATTGGACTTTTATTTTCAAATTCTTGAAGATTGTTAACGATTAAAAATAACTCCGAAAGAAACAAGGGACTTGTCGGATAATACGTTCCCGATAGTTTCGTAGTTGATGTTTTAAAAACTTCAAGAAAAGTCGATAAGTCATTGATAATTTCCCATTTCTCATTTGAAAAGGGGATTGCCAAATCATTCTCGGCAAGACTAGAATGAAACGTTTGTAAAGTTTCTCTTTGTTCCAAAGCACTTTGAAACATTATGCAAGTGGAATTCCATCGATGAGGTACATCCCAATTAGCTCCCAAAGCTTTTCTTCCCGTATCTTTACAAAATTTTCTATATTCCATTTGTCTTTTTTTACTTTTCTTAAAAACTTCATGTATCATTAGTCTAAAATCGTTTATAACCGACGTAACCTCATCCGAAGCAAGTCCGTCTTGCACGATTAAATTAATGATATGTGCAACACACCTTGAGTGAAAAAATACACCATTGCAAATCGGCGTATATTTTAATTTTAATTTATCAACCGCCGATGTATTATTCGACGCGTTATCAAATGCCATTGAAAATATTTTATTTTCTAGTTTATAAGTTTTTATAACATAATCTAAAATTTCAAACAAATTATCTCCCGTATGTGGATACTCAAAGAGTTCGAAAGCAATGGTGCGTTTCATCATTTCCCACGATGACGGGTCTACCCAATGAGCGGTGACACAAAGATAAGATTCGGGTAGACCATGTGGAGCCGACCAAACATCACTAGTTAAGTTTATTCCCGTATTTATATTTTCAAAATATGCAATTAGTACCTCTTTGGCCTTCTTCCACAATTTTAAACAATAACGTTTAAGAGTATGACGACTTACGTGAGTGTATTGTGGTTGAAGCGTATCTCGAATCATGGCGGTTAAGCGAGGGTTGTCGAAGTGGCTAAACGGCAAAGCTTCTTGAATCACAAACTTCGCCGTACGATCTTGAACTCGATCAATTTGGTATGTAAATATTCCGCCTTCACTATCCATTTGCGTTTGTTGCGAATCGACGTTCTTTTTCAACGTCTTGCAATACGGTTTTTCGATGTGTTTCTTCAAATTTGAATTCGAAAGTGGGTTTAAATAAATCCCACAAAACTTGCACCGAGCCTTCAATGAATGGTCACTCAATTCAACCAAATCCCAATTGCACCAAATCTCTTGATTACGATTATGAGGTACAATACGAACGAAACTTGGTTCGGCGTTGGAACCTTGACCAACCGATGATTGTGAGGCAGCCATAACAACAAATATGAATATAGAAGAAGAGAAAACAAGTGATTAGAGAACTCAAAACGTTGTAATAGCGTTTTTTTGTATTTTTTTGCGTTCGGGTTTGCGTTTTGAGTGTTGTGATCACACCAAATACCTATTTATACTAGTAGTGGGGTGCTTGGGGGAGCCAAAAAACGGCTATTTTTGACACCAACGGTCAAAAAACGGCCAAAAAAACGATTTTCAACGGCTATATTCGATCCAACGGCTAGAACCGGTTAGGAACCGGTTCCGGATGGTTCGGTTCCAGAACCGGTTCCGGTTCGGTTCCGGTTCCTACCCGCCCCCACTCAGAAATGCAAGAACCGATCACGGATCATCGGGTTGAATCATATAGGGTCCGGTTCCTACAAAAAACGGGTAGGAACCGGTTCGGGTCCGGTTCAGGTCCACCGGTTCGGTTCCAGGAACCGGTTTCGTTGATCATCTCTAAATGTGAATAATAAATTGTGAATAATTTGTAAAATCCAAAAGTTTTGTGACAAAAATTGAAAGATAAAAAGTTTTGTACAGTTCATAAAAGTGTAAAAGTTTTGTAGCTGTAGTTGAAAAATGCTGAAAGTTTTGTGTTAAAAATGTGAAGGTAACTTTAGTGGCGAGAGTTTAAAATATAGTTTTTTGGTGGCAAGAATCAAAGGAATGCAACTTTGTAAATTGCTATTTAATATATATAAATTAGGATGCACTTATGTGTGTTTAATAGATAACCAATTTCGGGTATGAAACGTGAGAATCGTATAAACATTGTATGTAGGGCATTGGAGACAACTACATGTACTGGGGAGTAAAAGTGATAATTACAAATCGTCTTATATATCATATTTAAACAATAAGCTCAATTGCCTGTGTAGTTTTCACAATTCTTTAAGGTGTTGTTTGTTTTTCCAAAAGTAAAATGTTTGCAGTCTGCGTACCACATCTGCAGACATCTATAGCAGAAGAGGTGGACCAAACCTCTGCAGTCTGCAAAAAAAAAATGTTTGTTTTTTAACGTCTACAGAATGCTAAAATCAAACATAAATTTTTAAATAAGCTGAAATTTAAATAAAAAAATTCTTCAACATAAAAATTAAATAATAGTCAACCAACACTGAAATAATATTTATAAAACCATAATAACATTTTTTTTTTAAATCACTTGTTCCGTACTTTGCATAAACAATGTTATTTGATAGATGTTGTGCTTAAAACAATATTGAAGGTGAATTATGAAAGTTGAGAACAATTCCTCTTCCGTATCTATTCTTTCTTTTGCTTACATATAAAAATATACAACAAAGACGAAAATACAAATAAACTTGCTTTAGATTAAATATTATGTCCAAAAAGATTATTAGATGTCAACAAAACTCAAGCCCAATTCATCATATTTTAAAACCTAAATGTCAAATCTTATGATCCTAGGTTCATTCTCTTCAAATCTCATAACATTATTTCTTTAACATAAACATACATGACCATTTGTAATATGTAGAAAACATCTGTAGATTGCTAAAATAAATGCTAACGTCTGTAGATTGCTAAAATAAACTGGTTGTGGTGTATAAACTGTGGTAGTGGGTGGTGCTGCTGCTGGATGGTGATAGTGGTTGGTGATGGTGGACGATGGTGGTAGACGGTGGTGGCGGGCGTGGGGTGGTGGTGGTGCTGGAAGGTGATAGTGGTAGTGGTCGGTGGTGGATGGTGACGGTGGAAGAAGGCGGTGGTGGTTGGTGGTGCCTTGACCTTGTATAAGAAGGTGGTGGACAATGGTGGTGGTGGTAGACTGTGGCGACGACGGACGGTGATATTGGGTGGTGGATGATGTAGGTGGCAGGCGATGAGCGGTGGTGGTGGCGAACAGTGGGTGACGGTGGTGGTGATGGACGGTGGGTGGTGGAAGTGGTGAACAGTGGGTGGTGGTGATGGTGGACAGTGGGTGTTGGTAGGGTGTGGTGTTTTAACCTTCTGTAGACCTTATAAAATCTCAGAAATGGATAGGCCAAGTCTGCACTAAGAAGAGCTTACGCAGACGTTTTTTTAATGAAACGTCTTTGAAAAAACAAACAGTCTGCAGATAGGAATGTCTGCGCGTGATCTGCACGGCGCAGACAAAAGAGGCTGCACAGACCTTTTTCAGAAAAACAAACATCACATAAACGAATTAAGTATTTCAAAGTTGACATTTAACATTTAGTTGTAAAATTCTATGAAATAGTTTTTTTATATGCGTCCATGAACCTTGTATATTAACATGACTAATTACACATATGTGATTTATTATAACGTTTCATAGTACACCACTTGACCGTTTCCGCTCTTAGTTTAGTTAAGGAACAAACTATCACACTTATGGTGCTAGTAGATTATACATATAATCAAAATACTCTATATTTATGTGGCTAATTAAACATCTAAGTTGTGCACTAAGTTTCGTAACTAATCAAATCAAACAAAGGGAGTGATTAAATTCGTAACTACTCTTTTCACATAGTTACTTTATGCAATTGTTTCGGTTAAACAAATAACAATCAGTCTTTGAGTTTACTTTTATGACTAACATAAATCAATAGCTACACAACATACTCCTCGTGGGGTGATACTCATACTTTATCTATTGTAAGGTAGAAAGGTTAAAACTCTTTGTTTTTAACCGGGACTTCTACATCGTACACATCCTACCCCTCGAAATAACATGGTGCGAGATCATTTCGAACAAAAAAAATACATTAGCATTTTAGTACAGAGGTTTAGGATAGAATGTTTTATCCACCATAATGAATATCGATGCAAGAGAAATCTATCTCCACTCGATATTATGACCCAAATGTTATTTTGTCCATAATTAAATACCTAAGAGGGTTACGAATTAATATTTAGTCGTTGTGGAAGCTTGATACCCATATATTATTTGCATTCTAAACTCTAATAACGTGGGCGACTATCAAAGGGTTTTATTAGATGTTGTCATTTTAACAACTTCACGGTCCACTTGGAGCCATCAAATGATTAAAACAAGGTGGGGTTCGAAGTTGTTAAAGCGGAGGCTTCATTGGCCTAAGGCCTCATGTCGACTTTTCTTTTGAACCACACACATTTGTCAATAATATGATTTCTATTTCTAATAGTGTTAATTGTGACAAATGAGTCCGCTTACTTTTGACAAGTTAACAATACACCAGTGACTTTAATTTGTTGATGCGTTTTAAGTTGTTAGCTACTTTTGAAAGAGGTCAATATTTATGATTCTGTGTCTCCCACATGGGATTTCACTTTGTTTTGAATTTAGCTATAAAAAAAGGTTTTAACTTAAGCAGAAAAAAAAAAAGAAAATTGAATATTATAATTACAAGTTTACAACTAAAACTATAAATATTATTGTATTGTAAAATAAATAAATCAAGAAAGAACGTTGTTTCCCTCGCTTTTTCTTTTCCAACTAAAACTATAAACATTATTTTAAAATTAATATAATATATTGTTTCACCCACCTTTTCTTTTCAATAAAAAACGCCCCCCCGTCAAGGTTGGGTGACCGATGGTTGTTAGGTACGAGATGTCTGGTGAATAGACAAACCAACAAAATTGATCTATCTAAATTCTAAACTTTATGATCAAAATAATGTTTTGCTTATATTAAATTTCTGAAAACCGCATGCGTGGGTAAAATTACCATCTTACTTGTAACATGAATACAAAACACATGTATAAATATTACTACTTGTTGTTAAGGGCAGATCTATATACAATAGGTAGTTTCCTGTAACCACCCGAGTTTCGAAATAATAATGTATTTATTTATAGAAAATATTAGAGCAACCACCTTATAAATTAATAAGGAACCACTAAATTTACATTACAAACGCTGGTCTAGCTGGTAATTTTGTAGTTTTGTAACCTCAAGGTCACAGGTTTGAATCCATGTACTAGCCAAACTTTTTTTTTACTAAATCAACTTTTTGAACTTTGTTTTACCAACTCAGCCAATCAATATTTTGAAAGGGAATTCCTTCAACAAATTTCGGTTGAAGATGTAATGCAACGATTTCAAAAGATGAATACTCGTAGGGAACAACTATAAGTATTTTTTTAATTCGTAATACTATTGTATTTATATTATGTATTTTTTTAATTTCTAATGACGGTGGCTCTTTTATTATTTTATCGTATCTTTATTATGTAATGAACTTTGCTGTAACATCCCAATTTTTCGTTCGGATAGTAATAATAAAAATAATAAAATATGATAGGATAAGTATGCTTTTAGATGGACTTAATTATGGACCAAAAGGGAAAGATGGGTCTTAGGTCCATGGGCTTAAGGGAGTATAAATACCCCTTAAACCCTAATTCTTTCCATTTTTATCTTAATCTACACACTAGCCTATACCTTAGAAAACATACACAACACCATCTTATAACCCGAACCAAGATCCAAAGGCGAAAACCCGAGCTTGTTGGTGCTGGAACGTCGTGACGGACCAAAACAACATTAAGGCTTAACCGTGTTCGTAGTTCGACTAGTTCAAGGTACGTTTATAGTTAGAAATCGTTCGTATAGGTTCGGTTTGATTTGGAAAATCATAGATCTGTGTTAGTTTGTTATAAACGAACCCAAAACAACAAATATTACTGGAATTGATTAGCATTTGATAGGTTAATTGTTAACCTAAAAGAACCCGTAACCTATATGCCTAAATCTCACCCCTTAAACATCGATGTTAGGCCGATTTGATGGTTGGGGTTTGTAGGCGCTGGTCAGACGATTTCGTTGATACCAAAATCGTGATATTTGATTAAGAAACGAAGGTTTAATTGCAGATCTAAGATCTGTTGACTATTTGTTGTTCTTGACGATTTTGACTTTGACCCTTGAGTCAAAGTCTGGATAAGAACTATGGGTGATTCGTTATGGGTGATTCTTTAGCTAGTTCGTTATGGGAGCTTAGCGAATTAGAGGGTGATTCGTTAGCTAGTTCGTTATGGGAGCTTAGCGAATCAGAGGGTGATTCGTTAGCTAGTTCGTTATGGGAGCTTAGCGAATCAGAGGGTGATTCGTTAGCTAGTTCGTTATGGGAGCTTAGCGAATCAGAGGGTGATTCGTTAGCTAGTTCGTTATGGGAGCTTAGCGAATCAGAGGGTGATTCGTTAGCTAGTTCGTTATGGGAGCTTAGCGAATCAGATGATGATTCTTTACCCAATTCGTTAAGGGAAAAGTAACGAACTAGGAGTTTAATATAAAGACAGAATGGTCCATGGACTTAGAAAAGAATTATATAATTACATAACAGCCCTTAGAGTTTGGCAATTTATGAAAGATACCTTTAAAGGTTAATGAGTAACGATTAACTAACCAGGTAATGATTTAATGAAGTAAAACAGCTTAGACGTTTAAGACTAAGAGTAGCAATGAGATGACTAGAGCGGTACCTAACACTGTAATTATTAAACAGTTAGACGCGCACAGCTCAAGAAGGAGTAACCGTTAGCAGAAGAAGTAACCGAGTTCAGCTGAGTTTCTAGCCCCATTCCTTGTTATGTTTTCGGGGCTGTGTGCATACTCGATGTGTTGTTAATACATTTATCCTAAGTGATAAGTGTATGCCATATGTGATATATGTGATAGGTATGAATGATTGCTTGTCGGTACGCGAACGATCTTCGGATATTGCGCGTACTGTCAGGTTATAAATAAATGTATGTATATTATATATGGAAGATGTATGAACATTACAAATGAACACTTGTCGGGGCGTGAACGATCTTCGGATATTGCACGTATCGACAAGGGCTATGGTTGTTAAATGAATGATATAAAGAACGCCTAGAGTGTTCTTATGCTATAATGTAATCATTGTATATGTGAAGTATGTGTATACAGGTACACTACTGGTATATGAGTCCTACGTTCGACATAGCAATATAGGATGGTATAGGGAAGGACTGCGGACCTTGCACATACCATAACTGGTGAACATAGGTAAGGACTGCGGACCTTTTACGTGTTCACAACCTTGAGTATAGGTATAGACAGCGGACTATGATCGTACTCTCGGTAGACCAGGGTTAGTGATTGTAGATATGTATGTATGTATGGTAGTAGGGTAATTGGTTAAGTATGGATATGTATCTTCGGATATGTATGTATGTATGTATGATATGTGTATGTATTGTATGTCGCCTGATTAACTAGAACTCACTCAGCGTAGCTGACTTTTAGTATGCACGCAGGTATACATGTTTATCGAGATGGCATGAGGATGACACATGGCATGGGTTGAACGGCTGGCATCTGAAGACGGAAGAAATGGTGTTTAAAATGTGATGTTTTAAGTTGGTTTTAAAGAAAAGATTTAAAACAAATGATTTTAGTTAACGTTTCCGCGAAAGTTTTAATGAACTCTGATTTGTAGAACTGTGTTTATGAGTAAATCCGACGCTAAAGTAGGGCTACCGGGAACGAGGCCTTACATTTGCTTGAATCGACCCGAACCACAAACAGACCCGGAATTTTTTATGTCCAACTCTATGAAATTGAAGCATCTAAAAGTAGCGCACCACCTGAAAAAAATTCCTGGATCCATCACTATTTATTACGTATAACCATAAACAACTGCTAGAGAGCTCATATGAGTTATGTCTATCTAAACATACATCTTAAAATTTCTTTTAACTAGCCGGTTTATTCATTAATATTTTCCTTGTAATTAATGTGTTTTAAAAGTAATATTGTTATTTTGTTACTACCAAAGTGATTTACGTATGTATAGCAGGGCTGACCTAGTAGGTCAAAATGGAGGTCGCTCGCGGCCCGTATTTTATTTATATTTTTTAAGTAGGGATGGCAATCTTGATCCATGGATTGAATGAGTTGTATCAAAATGTATAAGATGGGTCAGAATGGGTCAAACTAAAAAATGAAAATGATTGAAACGGGTTGACATTTCTCGTTTTTTTTATGGAACGAGAAAAACGGAGGAAACTTTTTGGTATTTTTACTTTTTAAGTTTTTGATTTATATTTCGAGTTATAATTTTTTAATTATTTTTTTTGAATTTTTTGGTGAGGGGTTTTGAAATGGGTCAAAATGGGTTGAGATTTCAAAACTCATTTCAAAACCCCTCACCAAAAAATTA
Source organism: Bidens hawaiensis (assembly GCF_021521415.1). NCBI lineage: Eukaryota > Viridiplantae > Streptophyta > Magnoliopsida > Asterales > Asteraceae > Bidens > Bidens hawaiensis. Next base: position 86,410 of record NW_027500481.1, read on the forward strand.
AAAAAAAATAGTTAAAAATTATAACTCGAAATATAATTCAAAAACTTAAAAAGTAAAAATACCAAAAAGTTTCTTCCGTTTTTCTCGTTCAATAAAAAAAACCAAGAAATGTCAACCCGTTTCAATCATTTTCATTTTTTAGTCTGACCCATTCTGACCCATCTTATACATTTTGATACAACCCATTCAACCCATGGATCAAGATTGCCACCCCTATTTTTTAGCATATTTAGCAATTTAATTACGAGCAGCCCTATGAAATTTTGATATAATCTATAAGGAAATTTAGCACCGACCTAATTATAAATAAATGATGGAATCAGTACAAATAAAATTAACCTATTAAACATAAAAATAACTAATGCAATTACAGTTTTCAACTAGAACACTTATGCTGTAAAAAATAAAATAGTGTAATAATAATCGCTCTAGTTATTTTTACACTTATCACGTTAAAGTCACTTGTATTTGATCCATATATTAGAAAATAATATAAGGTTTATAATTCTATATATATATATATATATATATATATATATATATATAAAACTATCATTAAACTAAGTAACACATGTTTCTTAAAAAACATATATATGCCAATAACTATTTAAACTGTCAAGTCAATTACTTTACTTTCCTTTTTACACCAAATTGTTATAAGTTTAAATCCTCCCCCATTTGGTTAAGGGGAATTCATCGACGTAATTAGACCAAAAGTCTCTTGATAATTAACCTATATAATAACTTATAAACAATTCGATCACAAAAATTTACCATGCTTTATATGGATTTCGTAACATCATGTTTTTCTAGTTTCGGTTAATAAATGAAAGTATGAGTTATTATGGGTCGGGCTAGTGTTGGGTTAAATGGATATGAGTTATGGACTTAGGTTATAAGGGAAAGAGGAAAAGACCATGGGCTTAAGCCCATGATCCATAACTATATAAGCATTAATTACCCATTTAATCATTCATTTCACACATTCCATACACCACCAAAACACACACTTAAGCTCTCTCTCTCTAATTTCTCTTTTTTCTCTAGCCGAACAAAGATAGAAAACTGATCCCGATTCAAGATAATAATAGTATGATGTTGTATGAACTCAAACCCGTTAGATTTAGTCACGAAACGACTAGCTGACATCATTAAACCGTTAAAGTCACGAGATCCGGGTGGAATCGGGTATAAACCGAACCTAAGGTGAGCTTAGGTGTCACCTTAGCTCAGATCTGGATCAAACGGAACGAAAAACGGTGAAAAACAGTTGAAAACGAGTCAGATCTCGTTTTTCCGGTGAAGCCGCTGTTTTCCGGCGACGGCGCCGGAAAGGCAGCGGGTACGAGGTAGGTTACGTCAGAGAATGTTTCTGACATTCTCTGACCTAACCCTAATTCGTTAGCGGAGGTCTAACGAACTAGCTTGATTCGTGAACTGATTCGTTAAGGAAAGACTGACGAACTAGCCCCAGTTCGTTAAGTCCAATTCGTATGATGACTAGTTCGTTATAAGGTCTAATTCATTATGAGGACTGGTTCGTTATAAGGGTTCAATTCCCTAAGAAGTTCAACTCGTTAACCAGACCAAACGAATAAGGTCCAGTTCGTTATAAGGACCAATTCGCTATAAAGGCCAATTCGTTATGAAGTAACGAATTAGCCAATTCGTTATGGAAGACAGAAGTAACAAATGAACCCCAATTCGTTAAAGAGCATAATAACGAACTAGACTTTGATGAATTACAGAATGGTCCTTGGACTTAGAAAAGAATGAGTTAATTACAAAGAAGTCCTCGAACTTTTGAGTTAGCAAATTAAATATAACTTAAAATCCTAATGGAATATGTGTTAAGACAGTTAATAAAAATATTTTTTTTCCAAACTGACCTGCAGCTTATCCCCAGCCAGGGGCTCTGCCCCTTGGACCCCGCTAGGGGCTGCCGCCCCTAGAAACCCCACTGCCAGGGGCGCTGCCCCCGGACCCCGTTCGTGTGGGTTATAATTAAACTAGAAATGCGATATGGGTAGCG